>NC_134483.1:17202908-17262908 GCF_040206685.1 Ascaphus truei
GTAAGGAAGGGACCGTGGGGTTTTTCTTCATGTAAAGCATAGGCTACTTTAGTGAGCGCAGTCTGAGTGAGCTCTGCGAAAGCCGGATTACAAAGGGTCCCGCAGGGCGTGGGAATTAAGGAAGTTGATCATACAGAACGGACGAGACTTTCTAGCAATTTGAGGGCAAGCGGCAGGAGGGATGCAGGGCTGTAGTTACTGTAGTAAGACACGTAGGGTTGTTTTTGAGAACAGGCGAGACCACCGCCTGCTTAAATGAAGAGGGGAAAATGCCCGAGGACAGGGAGGAATTGAAGATGTGGGTGAGAGTGGGGACTAAAACAGGGTAAGAGTTCTGATGAGGTGTGAGGGGAGAGCATCGAGAGGGCGTGTGCTGGAGGGAGGAGAGAAATCAGCTTAGGAACTTCCAACTCTAACAGGAGAAAAGAAGTCGAGAGGGGGAGAATGGTTTCATAGAATCGGAGAGGAGGGGGAAAGGACAAGAGTAATCTGGTGCAGAGGTGACCAACTCCGGTCCTCTAGGGCTACCAACAGGTCTGGTTTTAATGATATCCCTGCTTCATCCCAGGGGCTCGATGGACTGAGCCACTTATGCCGTCTTCAACTGAGCCACTGATTGGGCCATCTGAGCTGAAGCAGGGATATCCTTAAAACCTGACCTGTTGATGGCCCTTGAGGATTGGAGTTGGCCACTCCTGTTTTAGTGGATAGCATCCACTTTGTTTAGTGTCTTTAAATCAGTCTGCAGAGAATATAGCCTTGCTAGGATAGGAAAAAAAACTTGAGATGTTTAGCATCATGGGAAAAGAACAAGGAAAGTCTCAGGCCTGCCGTGCAAAACATAAAAAACGCTATTTGGAAATAATTGCTGGCTGGTTTTATCGCGTGTTAATTGCCTGTGGGCCACTCAGCACAAATCTGGGAGCTTTAGCTATTGCCTTTAAGTTATTAGTTGCTGCCACCTGCTGGAGATTGAGTAGGACAGGATGGGTTTTTGCTCATGAAGTCCTAGTGATAACAGTAAGGCCTCGGGCATGGTCAGCGCGCTGGTGCTTACCAGTGAGCCCCTACAGCCGCAATGAGAGCGGCTTTAGTAGGGGCTCGCCTACGCTTCCGGAAGCGTAGGTCTTATACAAATTTTAGATTTAGTGCTTGCCGGAGCGCAGGGCCGGTCACGTGAGCGGTTCGCCCAATGAGGGCGAACCAGCTCGAGACGTCACTGGCCCGCCCCCGGACGGCGCGCGGACCAAGGCCAGGGAAAGCACCTGCTTTCCCTCAGCCTCCGCGCGCCTCAGCACGGGAGAAGGCACCCTGGACGCAGCCTAACACCTAACGGCGCCTTTTAGTTGCACGACGCAGATAATTTAATAAACCGGTTCCTCCTCCGCTAAAAAAAAATGACAAGTTTTATGACGTTTGCTACGAATTGCTCTTCCCTTTCCAGGCTTTCTCAGTTCAGTTTTTCATTGAATCGCAATGTGTTTGAGGACGTACACAGTATAGGATTGGGAGTTAAATGGAGGATATTTAGGAATAGAAGTCCCCCTGGGAGGATTAAAACTAGAGGGCCTTTAAGGCTGCTTGGTTTTCTCGCTTTCCGCATCCGGCACTGTTGGACGCACCTGCTTCTGCTTTCACTTGGTGCAGAAACCCAAGGTGATTTTCAAAATACTGTAACGCAATACAGGGAAGTATTGAGCACTCTTGTTTTATTTGTTTTATTTCTACCGTGCAACTCTGTTACACTATTAGGCCGCAAACTTTCACTTCCTGCGGTGGCAACCGCTGACCGGTTTTTATCCAGATAGGCACAGATCCCTGAAGGCGGCCCGGCTCCCTGACGCTCCTTCCGGGCTGTATACTGGCTGCAAGGTTTAGTGGGAAACACTGCTAAGTAGATATGGGCCATTGGATTAAAGAAATACAAACGAACGATTGCACCGTGAAACCCCTTTACCATGCATACCGGCCATTTTTTTATTCCCAATTCCAGTTTGTTTCTGTGTTGCGGCTATTTAATTTTTGCCCGTACGTTTCTGACCAGTGGCCACGTGGAGTGTTGGTGGCGGATTTGAATAGAAGCGCAGGCTCCGTCTGTCTCCTCCTGTTTGGGCAGCAGTAAGCCGGCGTCGGTGACTCTGACTCTCTCATACCCGCAGATCGAGGAGCTGCTGAAGGAGGTGAAGCTGAAAGAGAAGAAGAGGAAAAGCATCGACGCGTTTCTGCACGAGATCAACTCCCTCCTCAGCGACGTCCCCGAGACCCAGGAGAGGGATGTAAGTGCACGATAAGCTCTGTTCCCGAACCAACTTCAACAAGGGGTTAAATTAGGGTCACCGTAAATCCATATTCATAAGAGGAAGGACACCTAAAGCAGACCACGCATACATGACCAATGAGTGCGGCGCTTGCGCATGCGTGGTTGGTGCTCATCGCCCCCGCGCATGCGCAATTTACTTTTGTTCGCCTATGCGCGGTCGGCATTCCTTGACACTTTTTAGTTATTTAAAAATTCCTCCCGGGGCGGTGACCTTTATTCAAAAAGCCGGACATGTCCGGGAAAATACGGACATACAGAGGAAACGGTCGGTTTTGGCCCAGATTCTGAGGAATTCCATGAAAATGTCGGGGAAAATCCGCAGCGAAGTCCATAGACGCGGTAATGGCCGACATCGGATTAACACAGCGGGGGAGGTCTCTGCGTTTGAATGGGACTCACGCGGTGTGAATTCTACCGGGCTGCGAGTCCCCTTCAAACCCAGGCACCCCCACTGTGTGAATCCGATGTGAGCCATTACCGCTCCTACGGACTTCGCTGCAGAGTGTTTGCGAGATGCTCGTGAATTTTCCCCACACGCTGGACCAGAGCCGGCAGTTGCATCTGTACGGTAATTAATGCTGCAGAACCACACACCATCTCCTTGTATTACTGTTTTGTTGGTTACATTCCCCTCGTTTTCTTGTTATCCCCAGTGACGCATCTTACGGTGACGTCACTTATTTAAAAAGAAGAAAACGAGTTGACGTGAGAGGTTTTGTTTTTGGGGAAATCTGATAACTCCGTGCGTTTTTTAGTTTTATTTCGAGGTGTGTGTGTTTTCCGTTGGTTAGAAAGGGTGCCGGCGGCCGATAATTACACACGGTCTCCGTGATAACCGCGCTGACGTTACTCAGCAGAGACGGTTCCCTAAAGTGGTAGCATGTTTGTGAAAAAAACAAAAAACAGTGAATTGGAAGGCGTCCTACCCAAGTGCTGATTGTATATGGGCGGTGTACTCCTATTGCAGCCGTGCGCTGTATAAAGATAGTCCTACCCCAGCCAGCGACGCTCTGGTACACAGCCGGGGGTGATCCTTCAGGTAACTAGTTCCCTTCTCCTTGCTCATCGTATATTGTATACGTCACTTGGACCTTTTTAGCAGAAATTGACGTAAAGGGCGGCCCAGCTTGCTGGCAAAAGGTTGTTTTATACAAGCTGCTCAGTAAGTTACCTCACCGTAATATTTTGAACGATCCTTAGCATTGTTTGATATTTTCACCGGGAAAACCAAATTCTTTGCCGATTGGTGATTTCCTGTTCGCGGCTCCATCCTTCAGCGCCACGTCGGTGGAGCTCAATCCATTTCAGCATTGTGTTCTCCGAGGCTTTCTGGCTTTGCAGCCTCAACTGTGAAAGGTTCTTTAAATAAAAACACTCTCCCTGCTGTCAGCAAACTTTTTTTAAATGGTTCTGCCCCTTTAGCCCTTTTTGTGCTTCGAAGTGGTTAAGCAGCATCAATGCGTCGGCGCGCGCGTGGGACTGGCGGCGCGTGCGTGGGTCTCGTGGTGGGGGTGACGGCACGTGCGCGCGCACATGACCGGCTCGCGTTTTGTCCCTGCAGCTCGTGGACCAGTCCTGGCTCCCCAAGGCGGTGAAGGTCCCCTTCCTGCAGGTCCCGTACCACGTGAAGGGGAAGTTCCACTTCCTGCGTCCTGCCGCTGTCAAAGTGGTGGGCAGCTACCTGCTGGGGACGTGCATTAAGCCGGAGATCAACGTGGACGTGGCACTCACCATGCCCCAGGTAAGTCCGTGTCTGTGTCTCACACACCGGGATATGACTAGGCAGAGCATGGTGTGTGTAACTATATATACCGCCAACAATGTACACAGCGCTTTACAAGATTACAATACAAGGTCAATTACAAACAATGGGGGATTAGTGCAAGAGGGAAGTGACAACATAGGGCACATGGAGACCCTGCCCCGAAAAGCTTACAATCTAAGTGGTATGATGGGAGAATTCGAGACACGATAGGAGTAAAGGTGCAGTCAGGGGGGGTCACAGCACCTGGAGTTTCCAGGAGAGACGCAGGTAATTCATGAGATGCTTTAAGAGGTGGATTTTCTGCTGGGCCTTGAATGTGGAAAGTGCGGCCGTGTGACGAATATAGAGTGGGGGGGAGGGGGGTTCCATTAGTGAGAAGGGTTTGAGAGGGGAGAGGGCTGTAGAGGTAAGAGATGCAAAGATGAGACAGCCTTTGGTGGAGCGTAAGCGACGAGGTGGTGTGTAACGAGAGGACAGAGGTGAGATATGGAGGTGCAGAGGTGTGTAACGAGAGGACAGAGTGAGATATGGAGGTGCAGAGGTGTGTAACATGAGATATGGAGGTGCAGAGGTGTGTAACGGGAGATATGGAGGTGCAGAGGTGTGTAACGGGAGATATGGAGGTGCAGAGGTGTGTAACGGGAGATATGGAGGTGCAGAGGTGTGTAACGGGAGATATGGAGGTGGAGAGGTGTGTAACGTGAGATATGGAGGTGCAGAGGTGTGTAACATGAGATATGGAGGTGCAGAGGTGTGTAACGGGAGATATGGAGGTGCAGAGGTGTGTAACGGGAGATATGGAGGTGCAGAGGTGTGTAACGGGAGATATGGAGGTGCAGAGGTGTGTAACGTGAGATATGGAGGTGCAGAGGTGTGTAACGTGAGATATGGAGGTGCAGAGCTGTGTAACGGGAGATATGGAGGTGGAGAGGTGTGTAACGTGAGATATGGAGGTGCAGAGGTGCGTAACGTGAGATATGGAGGTGCAGAGGTGTGTATCGTGAGATATGGAGGTGCAGAGGTGTGTAACGTGAGATATGGAGGTGCAGAGGTGTGCAACGTGAAATGGAGGTGCAGAGGTGTGTAACGGGAGATATGGAGGTGCAGAGGTGTGCAACGTGAAATGGAGGTGCAGAGGTGTGTAACGGGAGATATGGAGGTGCAGAGGTGTGTAACATGAGATCAAATTGTGAGATATATGGAGGTGCAGAGCGTAAAGCCTTAAAAGAAAGGAGAATTTTGTAGTTGATACAGAAATAACTAGGACAGATACAAAGAGAACTTGTGGGGTTAAGAAGGTTTGAGATTTAATTGCTCCCCCTGATGACACAACACAACATATCGCATTATAATGCAGAATATCAGATTTTTTAAATAGGATCAATGGCAGAATATCACAGAATATCCCAGCATAACACGCCAGTGGGACCAGTTACCATCGCTACATCTGTGCTATATACAGGTCTTAATTATCTATGATGTGGATCTATGATGCACATGAAAGTCGTTATATTATTCACCCAAAACATTAACACTAAATATATCAATCAGAGTACTAGTTGCCATAGGATTCAGTGATAACGTTGGCCCGACAGCACCAGAAAACAAGAACCTGACATTATGAATATTGGGTGAATTGACCAAACGGTGCGTTTTTGCCCTACCCAAGGACCTCGTTATCTGTGAGGGGCGTATATAATGTATTTGTCTATTCGGGCACCTCTTTATAACCATGTCCAGGCGGTCCCCTGGGACTGACCAGCGCTTCTCTGGCAGCCGGGGACCTCCTGGGTCCTCAGATAATTGGATAGTGTTTTATTCTGGTGTGTGTTACCAATAGAAAGTATCGATGTCCACCTCCCAATGATGTGCCAGCTTTTTATAGGCCACTGAAGGAGCCTGACTTAGTGTGTGGCCACCAAGGAACTGTTCTTGCTCGGTGGCCAAAACTAGTGATGTCTCAAACCTAATCGTCTCAGGAGGTCGGGCAATGACCGTCAGCTCTGATGGACCCCCATGGTTCAGTGTGTTTGTACGCGGCTCCCTACGCGGCTCCCTACATGGCTCCCTATACATCTCCCTCTCGCTCTCTTGCAGACTGCAGTTTTAAAGTATTTAGACTTTCCTGTTGTAATTGCGGTTTTCTGAGTACTTGAAGCATTATTTGGCCATGGAGTATTGTTACCCTGTTGGGTGCTGCTCCACGGCCAGAAAGCGAAGTGATGCTGCTTGTGTACGGTACCGGGACTGCGGCACTATCCGGCTTCCCCGTTGAGTCGGCCCCGGTAACGAGGTGTCTCATTCCCGGCTCTGATGTGTAGGAAATCCTCCAAGCCAAAGACAACCTGAACCAGCGCTACCTGCGGAAGCGAGCGCTGTACCTGGCGCACATCGCCCGTCACCTGGCGGGGGACGCGCTTTTCAGCAGCGTGAAGTTCTCCTACATGAACGGCAACCACCTGAAGCCCATCCTGCTGCTCCGGCCTCGGGGTGAGTCCGGGCTGCGGGGGGACCGGGGTGGGTTACCGGCGCCGCCCAAGGCGTTTGAAGTAGTTCTGCGCCTGACCTGCCAAATATCCTACTGGTTTTATTCCCCCCCCCCCAGTGTTTAGAAAAAATAATAATAATAAACATATTTCTTTTACCACGTGTAGTGGGAAGTGGAACTGTTATCTTAAATTAGAAAAAGCAGTGGCACTGGGGAGTTGGAAATGAAAAAGTGGTACTCGTTACCGTTTTAGTGCAGGGGTGGGCAACTCCAGTCTTCAAGGGTCACCAACAGGTCAGGATCTCAGGATATCCCTGCTTCAGCACAGGTGGCTCAGTCGAAGACTGGATATGCTGAAAGCCTGACCTGTTGGTGACCCTTGAGGACTGGCGTTGCCCAGCCCGGGGTTAGAGCCATCACACGCCGACCACTGGTTATAGGAGTGAATTCTTACTGCCCACGTCTGACGAACGTCCGACTCGCGTCCGTAACAGTCAGCGTAGTGATTTTATAAAAGATTCCTTCACCAAACTCTGTAATACGGGGTCTTTCATTTAAAAAAATAATTTACCTGTCGCTTTCACAGCTTACTGAGCTCAAAATAGTTTTCTACTTGACATTTTTGGCCCAACTGAAATTAAAATGACCCCAGCGCCGCCATTTTGTGACGTTACCGCAGCACACGAACATGGACCCCCACAAAAGTCTACCCACCATTTCACCTCCTCTCCTCCCCTCCCACTTCTCCCCCCTTCTCTGCCCCCCTTCTTCTCTGCCCCTCTTCTCTGCCCCCTTCTTCTCTGCCCCCCTTCTTCTCTGCCCCCCTTCTTCTCTGCCCCCCTTCTTCTCTGCCCCCCTTCTTCTCTGCCCCCCTTCTTCTCTGCCCCCCTTCTTCTCTGCCCCCCTTCTTCTCTGCCCCCCTTCTTCTCTGCCCCCCTTCTTCTCTGCCCCCCTTCTTCTCTGCCCCCCTTCCTTCTTCTCCCCCCCTTCCTTCTTCTCCCCCCCCCCTCCTTCTCTTCCCCCCCCCCCCACTCCACAGTTCCCACTCTCCAATAGCATCAGAGTTTTAGTAAGGGGAGAGTGGTGATGGTGCGTAGGTTGCCCAGCCATGCGTAGGTTGCCCATGCGTAGGTTGCCCAGCCATGCGTAGGTTGCCCATGCGTAGGTTGCCCAGCCATGCGCAGGTTGCCCAGCCATGCGCAGGTTGCCCAGCCATGCGTAGGTTGCCCAGCCATGCGTTGGTTGCCCAGCCATGCGTAGGTTGCCCAGCCATGCGTAGGTTGCCCAGCCATGCGTAGGTTGCCCAGCCATGCGTTGGAAGTCTTGCTTTGCCTGGTTTGGTGCATTGAAAGCCCCCCCCTCCCCTTCTTCCTGCCGCCCGTCCTCCAGGTAAAGACGAGAAGCTGGTGACCGTCCGTCTGTACGTCTGCCCACCTCCCGGTGTCTTCAAGCCCAGCCGTCTATACCCCAACAAGAACAACGTCCGGACTGCGTGGTACCTGCAGCAGCAGCCGGGCCAGGAGGGTAGGTACTGAGCCACGGCTGGGTGGGGTGGGGGCCTCTGCAGGGTCCTAGTACATTAGTGTGTAGGTGGGGAGGTTCCAGGTGAGGCCTAGAACACAATGAGTTAAATCCCAGTAGTTATTAATCCACCAACGGAGATCTAGAACACGGGGGGCTCATCTCCAGCCATCAACCTACCCCCGCCAATAGGTCATTCTTCCAGGATATCCCTGCTTCAGCACAGGTGGCTCTGAGAGGCTCAGTGTTTGACTGAGCCTCTGAATGAGCCACCTGTGCTGAAGCAGGGATATCCTGAAAACCTGACCTTTTTTTGTGGGGGTAGGTTGATGGCTGGAGATGAGCCCCCACGTGTGCGGCTCATTGCAGGGCTCGGAAACGTTCACCTCCGCACCTCGGGGATTCCTCCTTCAGCAGGCCGTGGGCGGTGGATATATAGGGGCGGTGGGATGTACACGTCCTGCAAAGGGCGCGGGTCACGAGGAGCATTATAGGGTTAATGCAGGAGGCACTTCATAGTTTTGTTATTAGGTTCTTAACTTATTTAATATAGAGTAGCATAGAAGACTGTGGAAATAGTACAGTGGGTGGGAAAAGGACACGCGTCCACCGAGAGTAAACTGCGTCGTCATTCAGTGCGACCGAGCCTCGAATCTCTGTTGGTGCACGTGTAATAGTTGTACTTATTTATCCTCAGTGATCGGCACTAATATTAATTTCCAGACTAGTGATTGGCACTAATAGTAATTTCCAGGTTAGTGATCGGCACTAATAGTAATTTCCATGCTTATGATCGGCACTAATAGTAATTTCCATGCTAGTGATCGGCACTAATAGTAATTTCCATGCTAGTGATCGGCACTAATAGTAATTTCCAGGCTAGTGATCGGCACTAATAGTAATTTCCAGGCTAGTGATCGGCACTAATAGTAATTTCCAGGCTAGTGATAGGCACTAATAGTAATTTCCAGGCTAGTGATCGGCACTAATAGTAATTTCCAGGCTAGTGATCGGCACTAATAGTAATTTCCAGGCTAGTGATCGACACTAATAGTAATTTCCAGGCTAGTGATCGGCACTAATAGTAATTTCCAGGCTAGTGATCGGCACTAATAGTAATTTCCATGCTAGTGATCGGCACTAATAGTAATTTCCAGACTAGTGATCGGCACTAATAGTAATTTCCAGGCTAGTGATCGGCACTAATAGTAATTTCCATGCTAGTGATCGGCACTAATAGTAATTTCCATGCTAGTGATCGGCACTAATAGTAATTTCCAGGTTAGTGATCGGCACTAATAGTAATTTCCAGGCTAGTGATCGGCACTAATAGTAATTTCCAGGCTAGTGATCGACACTAATAGTAATTTCCAGGCTAGTGATCGGCACTAATAGTAATTTCCAGGCTAGTGATCGGCACTAATAGTAATTTCCAGGCTAGTGATCGGCAGTAATAGTAATTTCCAGGCTAGTGATCGGCACTAATAGTAATTTCCAGGCTAGTGATCGGCACTAATAGTAATTTCCAGACCAGTGATCGGCACTAATAGTAATTTCCAGGATAGTGATCGGCACTAATAGTAATTTCCAGGCTAGTGATCGGCACTAATAGTAATTTCCATGCTAGTGATCGGCACTAATAGTAATTTCCCGGCCAGTGATCGGCACTAATAGTAATTTCCAGGCTAGTGATCGGCACTAATATTAATTTCCAGGCTAGTGATCGGCACTAATAGTAATTTCCAGGCTAGTGATCGGCACTAATAGTAATTTCCAGACCAGTGATCGGCACTAATAGTAATTTCCAGGATAGTGATCGGCACTAATAGTAATTTCCAGGCTAGTGATCGGCACTAATAGTAATTTCCAGGCTAGTGATCGGCACTAATAGTAATTTCCAGGCTAGTGATCGGCACTAATAGTAATTTCCAGGCTAGTGATCGGCACTAATAGTAATTTCCAGGCTAGTGATCGGCAGTAATAGTAATTTCCAGGCTAGTGATCGGCACTAATAGTAATTTCCAGGCTAGTGATCGGCACTAATAGTAATTTCCAGACCAGTGATCGGCACTAATAGTAATTTCCAGGATAGTGATCGGCACTAATAGTAATTTCCAGGCTAGTGATCGGCACTAATAGTAATTTCCATGCTAGTGATCGGCACTAATAGTAATTTCCCGGCCAGTGATCGGCACTAATAGTAATTTCCAGGCTAGTGATCGGCACTAATATTAATTTCCAGGCTAGTGATCGGCACTAATAGTAATTTCCAGGCTAGTGATCGGCACTAATAGTAATTTCCATGCTTATGATCGGCACTAATAGTAATTTCCAGGCTAGTGATCGGCACTAATAGTAATTTCCAGGTTAGTGATCGGCACTAATAGTAATTTCCAGGCTAGTGATCGGCACTAATAGTAATTTCTAGGCTAGAGATCGGCACTAATAGTAATTTCCATGCTAGTGATCGGCACTAATAGTAATTTCCATGCTAGTGATCGGCACTAATAGTAATTTCCAGGCTAGTGATCGGCACTAATAGTAATTTCCAGGCTAGTGATCGGCACTAATATTAATTTCCAGGCTAGTGATCGTCAGTAATCGTAATTTCCATGATAGTGATCGGCAGTAATAGTAATTTCCAGGCTAGTGATCGGCACTAATAGTAATTTCCAGGCTAGTGATCGGCACTAATAGTAATGTCCATGTTAGTGATCGGCACTAATAGTAATTTCCAGGCTAGTGATCGGCACTAATAGTAATTTCCAGGCTAGTGATCGGCACTAATAGTAATTTCCAGGCTAGTGATCGGCACTAATAGTAATGTCCATGTTAGTGATCGGCACTAATAGTAATTTCCAGGCTAGTGATCGGCACTAATAGTAATTTCCAGGCTAGTGATCGGCACTAATAGTAATTTCCATGCTAGTGATCTGCACTAATAGTAATGTCCATGCTAGTGATCGGCATTAATAGTAATTTCCATGCTAGTGATCGGCACTAATAGTAATTTCCAGGCTAGTGATCTGCACAAATAGTAATTTCCAGGCTAGTGATCGGCACTGATAGTAATTTCCAGGCTAGTGATCGGCACTAATAGTAATTTCCAGGCTAGTGATCGGCACTAATAGTAATTTCCATGCTAGTGATCGGCACTAATAGTAATGTCCATGCTAGTGATCGGCACTAATAGTAATGTCCATGTTAGTGATCGCCACTAATAGTAATTTCCATGCTAGTGATCGCCACTAATAGTAATTTCCAGGCTAGTGATCGGCACTAATAGTAATTTCTAGGCTAGAGATAGGCACTAATAGTAATTTCAATGCTAGTGATCGGCACTAATAGTAATTTCCAGGCTAGTGATCGGCACTAATAGTAATTTCCAGGCTAATGATCGGCACTAATAGTAATTTCCAGGCTAGTGATCGGCACTAATAGTAATTTCCAGGCTAGTGATCGGCACTAATAGTCATTTCCATGCTTATGATCGGCACTAATAGTAATTTCCATGCTAGTGATCGGCACTAATAGTCATTTCCAGGCTAGTGATCGGCACTAATAGTAATTTCCAGGCTAGTGATCGGCACTAATAGTAATTTCCATGCTAGTGATCGGCACTAATAGTAATTTCCATGCTAGTTATCTGCACTAATAGTAATTTCCAGGCTAGTGATCGGCACTAATAGTAATTTCCAGGCTAATGATCGGCACTAATAGTAATTTCCAGGCTAGTGATCGGCACTAATAGTAATTTCCAGGCTAGTGATCGGCACTAATAGTAATTTCCAGGCTAGTGATCGGCACTAATAGTAATTTCCAGGCTAGTGATCGGCACTAATAGTAATTTCCATGCTAGTGATCGGCACTAATAGTAATTTCCAGGCTAATGATCGGCACTAATAGTAATTTCCAGGCTAATGATCGGCACTAATAGTAATTTCCAGGCTAGTGATCGGCACTAATAGTAATTTCCAGGCTAGTGATCGGCACTAATAGTAATTTCCAGGCTAGTGATCGGCACTAATAGTAATTTCCAGGCTAGTGATCGGCACTAATAGTAATTTCCAGGCTAGTGATCGGCACTAATAGTAATTTCCAGGCTAGTGATCGGCACTAATAGTAATTTCCATGCTTGTGATCGGCACTAATATTAATTTCCAGGCTAATGATCGGCACTAATATTAATTTCTAGGCTAATGATCGGCACTAATAGTAATTTCCAGGCTAATGATCGGCACTAATAGTAATTTCCAGGCTAGTGATCGGCACTAATAGTAATTTCCAGGCTAGTGATCGGCACTAATAGTAATTTCCAGGCTAGTGATCGGCACTAATAGTAATTTCCAGGCTAGTGATCGGCACTAATAGTAATTTCCAGACCAGTGATCGGCACTAATAGTAATTTCCAGGCTAGTGATCGGCACTAATAGTAATTTCCAGGCTAGTGATCGGCACTAATAGTAATTTCCATGCTAGTGATCTGCACTAATAGTAATTTCCAGGCTAGTGATCGGCACTAATAGTAATTTCCAGGCTAGTGATCGGCACTAATAGTAATTTCCATGCTAGTGATCGGCACTAATAGTAATTTCCATGCTAGTGATCGGCAGTAATAGTAATTTCCAGGATAGTGATCGGCACTAATAGTAATTTCCATGCTAGTGATCGGCACTAATAGTAATTTCCAGGCTAGTGATCGGCAGTAATAGTAATTTCCAGGATAGTGATCGGCACTAATAGTAATTTCCAGGCTAGTGATCGGCACTAATAGTAATTTCCAGGCTAGTGATCGGCACTAATAGTAATTTCCAGGCTAGTGATCGGCACTAATAGTAATTTCCATGCTAGTGATCGACAGTAATCGTAATTTCCATGATAGTGATCGGCACTAATAGTAATTTCCAGGTTAGTGATCGGCACTAATAGTAATTTCCAGGCTAGTGATCGGCACTAATAGTAATTTCCAGGCTAGTGATCGGCACTAATAGTAATTTCCATGCTAGTGATCGGCACTAATAGTAATTTCCAGGCTAGTGATCGGCACTAATAGTAATTTCCAGGCTAGTGATCGGCACTAATAGTAATTTCCATGCTAGTGATCGGCACTAATAGTAATTTCCAGGCTAGTGATCGGCACTAATAGTAATTTCCAGGCTAGTGATCGGCACTAATAGTAATTTCCATGCTAGTGATCGGCACTAATTGTAATTTCCAGGCTAGTGATCGGCACTAATAGTAATTTCCATGCTAGTGATCGGCACTAATAGTAATTTCCAGGCTAGTGATCGGCACTAATAGTAATTTCCATGCTAGTGATCGGCACTAATAGTAATTTCCATGCTAGTGATCGGCAGTAATAGTAATTTCCATGCTAGTGATCGGCACTAATAGTAATTTCCAGGATAGTGATCGGCACTAATAGTAATTTCCAGGCTAGTGATCGGCACTAATAGTAATTTCCAGGCTAGTGATCGGCACTAATAGTAATTTCCATGCTAGTGATCGACAGTAATCGTAATTTCCATGATAGTGATCGGCACTAATAGTAATTTCCAGGTTAGTGATCGGCACTAATAGTAATTTCCAGGCTAGTGATCGGCACTAATAGTAATTTCCAGGCTAGTGATCGGCACTAATAGTAATTTCCATGCTAGTGATCGGCACTAATAGTAATTTCCATGCTAGTGATCGGCACTAATAGTAATTTCCAGGCTAGTGATCGGCACTAATAGTAATTTCCAGGCTAGTGATCGGCACTAATAGTAATTTCCATGCTAGTGATCGGCACTAATAGTAATTTCCAGGCTAGTGATCGGCACTAATAGTAATTTCCAGGCTAGTGATCGGCACTAATAGTAATTTCCAGGCTAGTTATCGGCACTAATAGTAATTTCCATGCTAGTGATCGGCACTAATAGTAATTTCCATGCTAGTGATCGGCACTAATAGTAATTTCCATGCTAGTGATCGGCACTAATAGTAATTTCCAGGCTAGTGATCTGCACTAATAGTAATTTCCAGGCTAGTGATAGGCACTAATAGTAATTTCCATGCTAGTGATCGGCACTAATAGTAATTTCCATGCTAGTGATCTGCACTAATAGTAATTTCCAGGCTAGTGATCGGCACTAATAGTAATTTCCAGGCTAGTGATCTGCACAAATTGTAATTTCCAGGCTAGTGATCGGCACTAATAGTAATTTCCATGCTAGTGATCGGCACTAATAGTAATTTCCAGGCTAGTGATCGGCACTAATAGTAATTTCCAGGCTAGTGATCGGCACTAATAGTAATTTCCATGCTAGTGATCGGCACTAATAGTAATTTCCATGCTAGTGATCGGCACTAATAGTAATTTCCAGGCTAGTGATCGGCACTAATAGTAATTTCCAGGCTAGTGATCGGCACTAATAGTAATTTCCAGGCTAGTGATCGGCACTAATAGTAATTTCCATGCTAGTGATCGGCACTAATAGTAATTTCCAGGCTAGTGATCGGCACTAATAGTAATTTCCAGGCTAGTGATCGGCACTAATAGTAATTGCCATGCTAGTGATCGACAGTAATCGTAATTTCCATGATAGTGATCGGCACTAATAGTAATTTCAAGGTTAGTGATCGGCACTAATAGTAATTTCCAGGCTAGTGATCGGCACTAATAGTAATTTCCAGGCTAGTGATCGGCACTAATAGTAATTTCCATGCTAGTGATCGGCACTAATAGTAATTTCCAGGCTAGTGATCGGCACTAATAGTAATTTCCAGGCTAGTGATCGGCACTAATAGTAATTTCCATGCTAGTGATCGGCACTAATAGTAATTTCCAGGCTAGTGATCGGCACTAATAGTAATTTCCATGCTAATGATCGACAGTAATCGTAATTTCCATGATAGTGATCGGCACTAATAGTTATTTCCAGGTTAGTGATCGGCACTAATAGTAATTTCCAGGCTAGTGATCGGCACTAATAGTAATTTCCAGGCTAGTGATCGTCAGTAATCGTAATTTCCATGATAGTGATCGGCAGTAATAGTAATTTCCAGGCTAGTGATCGGCACTAATAGTAATTTCCAGGCTAGTGATCGGCACTAATAGTAATGTCCATGTTAGTGATCGGCACTAATAGTAATTTCCAGGCTAGTGATCGGCACTAATAGTAATTTCCAGGCTAGTGATCGGCACTAATAGTAATTTCCAGGCTAGTGATCGGCACTAATAGTAATGTCCATGTTAGTGATCGGCACTAATAGTAATTTCCAGGCTAGTGATCGGCACTAATAGTAATTTCCAGGCTAGTGATCGGCACTAATAGTAATTTCCATGCTAGTGATCTGCACTAATAGTAATGTCCATGCTAGTGATCGGCATTAATAGTAATTTCCATGCTAGTGATCTGCACAAATAGTAATTTCCAGGCTAGTGATCGGCACTGATAGTAATTTCCAGGCTAGTGATCGGCACTAATAGTAATTTCCAGGCTAGTGATCTGCACTAATAGTAATTTCCATGCTAGTGATCGGCACTAATAGTAATGTCCATGTTAGTGATCGGCACTAATAGTAATTTCCATGCTAGTGATCGGCACTAATAGTAATGTCCATGTTAGTGATCGGCACTAATAGTAATTTCCATGCTAGTGATCGCCACTAATAGTAATTTCCAGGCTAGTGATCGGCACTAATAGTAATTTCTAGGCTAGAGATCGGCACTAATAGTAATTTCCATGCTAGTGATCGGCACTAATAGTAATTTCCAGGCTAGTGATCGGCACTAATAGTAATTTCCAGGCTAATGATCGGCACTAATAGTAATTTCCAGGCTAGTGATCGGCACTAATAGTAATTTCCAGGCTAGTGATCGGCACTAATAGTCATTTCCATGCTTATGATCGGCACTAATAGTAATTTCCATGCTAGTGATCGGCACTAATAGTCATTTCCAGGCTAGTGATCGGCACTAATAGTAATTTCCAGGCTAGTGATCGGCACTAATAGTAATTTCCATGCTAGTGATCGGCACTAATAGTAATTTCCATGCTAGTTATCTGCACTAATAGTAATTTCCAGGCTAGTGATCGGCACTAATAGTAATTTCCAGGCTAATGATCGGCACTAATAGTAATTTCCAGGCTAGTGATCGGCACTAATAGTAATTTCCAGGCTAGTGATCGGCACTAATAGTAATTTCCAGGCTAGTGATCGGCACTAATAGTAATTTCCAGGCTAGTGATCGGCACTAATAGTAATTTCCATGCTAGTGATCGGCACTAATATTAATTTCCAGGCTAATGATCGGCACTAATAGTAATTTCCAGGCTAATGATCGGCACTAATAGTAATTTCCAGGCTAGTGATCGGCACTAATAGTAATTTCCAGGCTAGTGATCGGCACTAATAGTAATTTCCAGGCTAGTGATCGGCACTAATAGTAATTTCCAGGCTAGTGATCGGCACTAATAGTAATTTCCAGGCTAGTGATCGGCACTAATAGTAATTTCCATGCTTATGATCGGCACTAATAGTAATTTCCAGGCTAGTGATCGGCACTAATAGTCATTTCCAGGCTAGTGATCGGCACTAATAGTCATTTCCAGGCTAGTGATCGGCACTAATAGTAATTTCCATGCTAGTTATCTGCACTAATAGTAATTTCCAGGCTAGTGATCGGCACTAATAGTAATTTCCAGGCTAGTGATCGGCACTAATAGTAATTTCCAGGCTAGTGATCGGCACTAATAGTAATTTCCAGGCTAGTGATCGGCACTAATAGTAATTTCCAGGCTAGTGATCGGCACTAATAGTAATTTCCATGCTAGTGATCGGCACTAATAGTAATTTCCATGCTAGTGATCGGCACTAATAGTAATGTCCATGTTAGTGATCGGCACTAATAGTAATTTCCAGGCTAGTGATCGGCACTAATAGTAATTTCCAGGCTAGTGATCGGCACTAATAGTAATTTCCATGCTAGTGATCGGCACTAATAGTAATTTCCATGCTAGTGATCGGCACTAATAGTAATTTCCAGGCTAGTGATCGGCACTAATAGTAATTTCCAGGCTAGTGATCGGCACTAATAGTAATTTCCAGGCTAGTGATCGGCACTAATAGTAATTTCCATGCTAGTGATCGGCACTAATAGTAATTTCCAGGCTAGTGATCGGCACTAATAGTAATTTCCATGCTAGTGATCGGCACTAATTGTAATTTCCAGGCTAGTGATCGGCACTATTAGTAATTTCCAGGTTAGTGATCGGCACTAATAGTAATTTCCAGGCTAGTGATCGGCACTAATAGTAATTTCCAGGCTAGTGATCGGCACTAATAGTAATTTCCAGGCTAGTGATCGGCACTAATAGTAATTTCCATGCTAGTGATCGGCACTAATAGTAATTTCCATGCTAGTGATCGGCACTAATAGTAATTTCCAGGCTAGTGATCGGCACTAATAGTAATTTCCAGGCTAGTGATCGGCACTAATAGTAATTTCCATGCTAGTGATCGGCACTAATAGTAATTTCCAGGCTAGTGATCGGCAGTAATAGTAATTTCCAGGATAGTGATCGGCACTAATAGTAATTTCCAGGCTAGTGATGGGCACTAATAGTAATTTCCCGGCCAGTGATCGGCACTAATAGTAATTTCCAGGCTAGTGATCGGCACTAATAGTAATTTCCATGCTAGTGATCGGCACTAATAGTAATTTCCAGGCTAATGATCGACAGTAATCGTAATTTCCATGATAGTGATCGGCACTAATAGTAATTTCCAGGTTAGTGATCGGCACTAATAGTAATTTCCAGGCTAGTGATCGGCACTAATAGTAATTTCCAGGCTAGTGATCGGCACTAATAGTAATTTCTAGGCTAGAGATCGGCACTAATAGTAATTTCCATGCTAGTGATCGGCACTAATTGTAATTTCCATGCTAGTGATCGGCACTAATAGTAATTTCCAGGCTAGTGATCGGCACTAATAGTAATTTCCAGGCTAGTGATCGGCACTAATAGTCATTTCCAGGCTAGTGATCGGCACTAATAGTCATTTCCAGGCTAGTGATCGGCACTAATAGTCATTTCCAGGCTAGTGATCGGCACTAATAGTAATTTCCAGGCTAGTGATCAGCACTAATAGTAATTTCCAGGCTAGTGATCGGCACTAATAGTAATTTCCATGCTTATGATCGGCACTAATAGTAATTTCCAGGCTAGTGATCGGCACTAATAGTCATTTCCAGGCTAGTGATCGGCACTAATAGTAATTTCCAGGCTAGTGATCGGCACTAATAGTAATTTCCAGGCTAGTGATCGGCACTAATAGTAATTGCCATGCTAGTGATCGACAGTAATCGTAATTTCCATGATAGTGATCGGCACTAATAGTAATTTCCAGGTTAGTGATCGGCACTAATAGTAATTTCCAGGCTAGTGATCGGCACTAATAGTAATTTCCAGGCTAGTGATCGGCACTAATAGTAATTTCCATGCTAGTGATCGGCACTAATAGTAATTTCCAGGCTAGTGATCGGCACTAATAGTAATTTCCAGGCTAGTGATCGGCACTAATAGTAATTTCCAGGCTAGTGATCGGCACTAATAGTAATTTCCAGGCTAGTGATCGGCACTAATAGTAATTTCCATGCTAGTGATCGGCACTAATAGTAATTTCCATGCTAGTGATCGGCACTAATAGTAATGTCCATGTTAGTGATCGGCACTAATAGTAATTTCCAGGCTAGTGATCGGCACTAATAGTAATTTCCAGGCTAGTGATCGGCACTAATAGTAATTTCCATGCTAGTGATCGGCACTAATAGTAATTTCCAGGCTAGTGATCGGCACTAATAGTAATTTCCATGCTAGTGATCGGCACTAATAGTAATTTCTAGGCTAGTGATCGGCACTAATAGTAATTTCCAGGCTAGTGATCGGCACTAATAGTAATTTCCAGGCTAGTGATCGGCACTAATAGTAATTTCCATGCTAGTGATCGGCACTAATAGTAATTTCCAGGCTAGTGATCGGCACTAATAGTAATTTCCATGCTAGTGATCGGCACTAATTGTAATTTCCAGGCTAGTGATCGGCACTATTAGTAATTTCCAGGTTAGTGATCGGCACTAATAGTAATTTCCAGGCTAGTGATCGGCACTAATAGTAATTTCCAGGCTAGTGATCGGCACTAATAGTAATTTCCATGCTAGTGATCGGCACTAATTGTAATTTCCATGCTAGTGATCGGCACTAATAGTAATTTCCAGGCTAGTGATCGGCACTAATAGTAATTTCCAGGCTAGTGATCGGCACTAATAGTAATTTCCATGCTAGTGATCGGCACTAATAGTAATTTCCAGGCTAGTGATCGGCAGTAATAGTAATTTCCAGGATAGTGATCGGCACTAATAGTAATTTCCAGGCTAGTGATGGGCACTAATAGTAATTTCCCGGCCAGTGATCGGCACTAATAGTAATTTCCAGGCTAGTGATCGGCACTAATAGTAATTTCCATGCTAGTGATCGGCACTAATAGTAATTTCCAGGCTAATGATCGACAGTAATCGTAATTTCCATGATAGTGATCGGCACTAATAGTAATTTCCAGGTTAGTGATCGGCACTAATAGTAATTTCCAGGCTAGTGATCGGTACTAATAGTAATTTCCAGGCTAGTGATCGGCACTAATAGTAATTTCTAGGCTAGAGATCGGCACTAATAGTAATTTCCATGCTAGTGATCGGCACTAATTGTAATTTCCATGCTAGTGATCGGCACTAATAGTAATTTCCAGGCTAGTGATCGGCACTAATAGTCATTTCCAGGCTAGTGATCGGCACTAATAGTCATTTCCAGGCTAGTGATCGGCACTAATAGTAATTTCCAGGCTAGTGATCGGCACTAATAGTCATTTCCAGGCTAGTGATCGGCACTAATAGTAATTTCCAGGCTAGTGATCGGCACTAATAGTAATTTCCAGGCTAGTGATCGGCACTAATAGTAATTTCCATGCTTATGATCGGCACTAATAGTAATTTCCAGGCTAGTGATCGGCACTAATAGTCATTTCCAGGCTAGTGATCGGCACTAATAGTCATTTCCAGGCTAGTGATCGGCACTAATAGTAATTTCCATGCTAGTGATCGGCACTAATAGTAATTTCCATGCTAGTGATCGGCACTAATAGTAATTTCCAGGCTAGTGATCGGCACTAATAGTAATTTCCATGCTAGTGATCGGCACTAATAGTAATTTCCAGGCTAGTGATCGGCACTAATAGTAATTTCCAGGCTAGTGATCGGCACTAATAGTAATTTCCAGGCTAGTGATCGGCACTAATAGTAATTTCCAGGCTAGTGATCGGCACTAATAGTAATTTCCATGCTAGTGATCGGCACTAATATTAATTTCCAGGCTAATGATCGGCACTAATAGTAATTTCCAGGCTAATGATCGGCACTAATAGTAATTTCCAGGCTAGTGATCGGCACTAATAGTAATTTCCAGGCTAATGATCGGCACTAATAGTAATTTCCAGGCTAATGATCGGCACTAATAGTAATTTCCAGGCTAGTGATCGGCACTAATAGTAATTTCCAGGCTAATGATCGGCACTAATAGTAATTTCCAGGCTAGTGATCGGCACTAATAGTAATTTCCAGGCTAGTGATCGGCACTAATAGTAATTTCCAGGCTAGTGATCGGCACTAATAGTAATTTCCAGGCTAGTGATCGGCACTAATAGTAATTTCCATGCTAGTGATCGGCACTAATATTAATTTCCAGGCTAATGATCGGCACTAATAGTAATTTCCAGGCTAATGATCGGCACTAATAGTAATTTCCAGGCTAGTGATCGGCACTAATAGTAATTTCCAGGCTAGTGATCGGCACTAATAGTAATTTCCAGGCTAGTGATCGGCACTAATAGTAATTTCCAGGCTAGTGATCGGCACTAATAGTAATTTCCAGACCAGTGATCGGCACTAATAGTAATTTCCAGGCTAGTGATCGGCACTAATAGTAATTTCCAGGCTAGTGATCGGCACTAATAGTAATTTCCATGCTAGTGATCGGCACTAATAGTAATTTCCATGCTAGTGATCTGCACTAATAGTAATTTCCAGGCTAGTGATCGGCACTAATAGTAATTTCCAGGCTAGTGATCTGCACTAATAGTAATTTCCAGGCTAGTGATCGGCACTAATAGTAATTTCCAGGCTAGTGATCTGCACTAATAGTAATTTCCAGGATAGTGATCGGCACTAATAGTAATTTCCATGCTAGTGATCGACAGTAGTAGTAATTTCCATGATAGTGATCGGCACTAATAGTAATTTCCAGGCTAGTGATCGGCAGTAATAGTAATTTCCAGGATAGTGATCGGCACTAATAGTAATTTCCAGGCTAGTGATCGGCACTAATAGTAATTTCCAGGCTAGTGATCGGCACTAATAGTAATTTCCATGCTAGTGATAGGCACTAATAGTAATTTCCATGCTAGTGATCGACAGTAATCGTAATTTCCATGATAGTGATCGGCACTAATAGTAATTTCCATGCTAGTGATCGACAGTAATCGTAATTTCCATGATAGTGATCGGCACTAATAGTAATTTCCAGGTTAGTGATCGGCACTAATAGTAATTTCCAGGTTAGTGATCGGCACTAATAGTAATTTCCAGACCAGTGATCGGCACTAATAGTAATTTCCAGGCTAGTGATCGGCACTAATAGTAATTTCCAGGCTAGTGATCGGCACTAATAGTAATTTCCATGCTAGTGATCGGCACTAATAGTAATTTCCAGGCTAGTGATCGGCACTAATAGTAATTTCCAGGCTAGTGATCGGCACTAATAGTAATTTCCAGGCTAGTGATCGGCACTAATAGTAATTTCCATGCTAGTGATCGGCACTAATAGTAATTTCCAGGCTAGTGATCGGCACTAATAGTAATTTCCATGCTAGTGATCGGCACTAATTGTAATTTCCAGGCTAGTGATCGGCACTAATAGTAATTTCCAGGTTAGTGATCGGCACTAATAGTAATTTCCAGGCTAGTGATCGGCACTAATAGTAATTTCCAGGCTAGTGATCGGCACTAATAGTAATTTCCATGCTAGTGATCGGCACTAATAGTAATTTCCAGGCTAGTGATCGGCACTAATAGTAATTTCCATGCTAGTGATCGGCACTAATAGTAATTTCCAGGCTAGTGATCGGCAGTAATAGTAATTTCCAGGATAGTGATCGGCACTAATAGTAATTTCCAGGCTAGTGATGGGCACTAATAGTAATGTCCCGGCCAGTGATCGGCACTAATAGTAATTTCCAGGCTAGTGATCGGCACTAATAGTAATTTCCATGCTAGTGATCGGCACTAATAGTAATTTCCAGGCTAATGATCGACAGTAATCGTAATTTCCATGATAGTGATCGGCACTAATAGTAATTTCCAGGTTAATGATCGGCACTAATAGTAATTTCCAGGCTAGTGATCGGCACTAATAGTAATTTCCAGGCTAGTGATCGGCACTAATAGTAATTTCCAGGCTAGTGATCGGCACTAATAGTAATTTCCATGCTAGTGATCGGCACTAATAGTAATTTCCATGCTAGTGATCGGCACTAATAGTAATTTCCATGCTAGTGATCGGCACTAATAGTAATTTCCAGGCTAGTGATAGGCACTAATAGTAATTTCCATGCTAGTGATCGGCACTAATAGTAATTTCCAGGCTAGTGATCGGCACTAATAGTAATTTCCAGGCTAGTGATCTGCACAAATTGTAATTTCCAGGCTAGTGATCGGCACTAATAGTAATTTCCATGCTAGTGATCGGCACTAATAGTAATTTCCATGCTAGTGATCGGCAGTAATAGTAATTTCCAGGATAGTGATCGGCACTAATAGTAATTTCCATGCTAGTGATCGACAGTAGTAGTAATTTCCAGGCTAGTGATCGGCAGTAATAGTAATTTCCAGGATAGTGATCGGCACTAATAGTAATTTCCAGGCTAGTGATCGGCACTAATAGTAATTTCCAGGCTAGTGATCGTCACTAATAGTAATTTCCATGTTAGTGATAGGCACTAATAGTAATTTCCATGCTAGTGATCGGCACTAATAGTAATTTCCAGGCTAGTGATCGGCACTAATAGTAATTTCCAGGCTAGTGATCGGCACTAATAGTAATTTCCATGCTAGTGATCGGCACTAATAGTAATTTCCATGCTAGTGATCGGCACTAATAGTAATTTCCAGGCTAGTGATCGGCACTAATAGTAATTTCCAGGCTAGTGATCGGCACTAATAGTAATTTCCATGCTAGTGATCTGCACTAATAGTAATTTCCATGCTAGTGATCGGCACTAATAGTAATTTCCAGGCTAGTGATCGGCACTAATAGTAATTTCCAGGCTAGTGATCGGCACTAATAGTAATTGCCATGCTAGTGATAGTCAGTAATCGTAATTTCCATGATAGTGATCGGCACTAATAGTAATTTCCAGGTTAGTGATCGGCACTAATAGTAATTTCCAGGCTAGTGATCGGCACTAATAGTAATTTCCATGCTAGTGATCGTCAGTAATCGTAATTTCCATGATAGTGATCGGCACTAATAGTAATTTCCAGGTTAGTGATCGGCACTAATAGTAATTTCCAGGCTAGTGATCGGCACTAATAGTAATTTCCATGCTAGTGATCGGCACTAATAGTAATTTCCAGGCTAGTGATCGGCACTAATAGTAATTTCCATGCTAGTGATCGGCACTAATAGTAATTTCCAGGCTAGTGATCTGCACTAATAGTAATTTCCAGGCTAGTGATAGGCACTAATAGTAATTTCCATGCTAGTGATCGACACTAATAGTAATTTCCAGGCTAGTGATCGGCACTAATAGTAATTTCCATGCTAGTGATCGGCACTAATTGTAATTTCCAGGCTAGTGATCGGCACTAATAGTAATTTCCAGGCTAGTGATCGGCACTAATAGTAATTTCCATGCTAGTGATCGGCACTAATAGTAATTTCCAGGCTAGTGATCGGCACTAATAGTAATTTCCAGGCTAGTGATCGGCACTAATAGTAATTTCCAGGCTAGTGATCGGCACTAATAGTAATTTCCAGGCTAGTGATCGGCACTAATAGTAATTGCCATGCTAGTGATCGACAGTAATCGTAATTTCCATGATAGTGATCGGCACTAATAGTAATTTCCAGGTTAGTGATCGGCACTAATAGTAATTTCCAGGCTAGTGATCGGCACTAATAGTAATTTCCATGCTAGTGATCGGCACTAATAGTAATTTCCAGGCTAGTGATCGGCACTAATAGTAATTTCCAGGCTAGTGATCGGCACTAATAGTAATTTCCAGGCTAGTGATCTGCACTAATAGTAATTTCCAGGCTATAGATAGGCACTAATAGTAATTTCCATGCTATAGATAGGCACTAATAGTAATTTCCATGCTAGTGATCGGCACTAATAGTAATTTCCAGGCTAGTGATCGGCACTAATAGTAATTTCCATGCTAGTGATCGGCACTAATTGTAATTTCCAGGCTAGTGATCGGCACTAATAGTAATTTCCAGGCTAGTGATCGGCACTAATAGTAATTTCCAGGCTAGTGATAGGCACTAATAGTAATTTCCATGCTAGTGATCGGCACTAATAGTAATTTCCATGCTAGTGATCTGCACTAATAGTAATTTCCAGGCTAGTGATCGGCACTAATAGTAATTTCCAGGCTAATGATCGGCACTAATAGTAATTTCCAGGCTAGTGATCGGCACTAATAGTAATTTCCAGGCTAGTGATCGGCACTAATAGTCATTTCCATGCTTATGATCGGCACTAATAGTAATTTCCATGCTAGTGATCGGCACTAATAGTCATTTCCAGGCTAGTGATCGGCACTAATAGTAATTTCCAGGCTAGTGATCGGCACTAATAGTAATTTCCATGCTAGTGATCGGCACTAATAGTAATTTCCAGGCTAGTGATCGGCACTAATAGTAATTTCCAGGCTAGTGATCGGCACTAATAGTAATTTCCAGGCTAGTGATCGGCACTAATAGTAATTTCCATGCTAGTGATCGGCACTAATAGTAATTTCCAGGCTAGTGATCGGCACTAATAGTAATTTCCAGGCTAGTGATCGGCACTAATAGTAATTTCCATGCTAGTGATCGGCACTAATAGTAATTTCCAGGCTAGTGATCTGCACTAATAGTAATTTCCAGGCTAGTGATAGGCACTAATAGTAATTTCCATGCTAGTGATCGGCACTAATAGTAATTTCCAGGCTAGTGATCGGCACTAATAGTAATTTCCATGCTAGTGATCGGCACTAATTGTAATTTCCAGGCTAGTGATCGGCACTAATAGTAATTTCCAGGCTAGTGATCGGCACTAATAGTAATTTCCAGGCTAGTGATAGGCACTAATAGTAATTTCCATGCTAGTGATCGGCACTAATAGTAATTTCCATGCTAGTGATCTGCACTAATAGTAATTTCCAGGCTAGTGATCGGCACTAATAGTAATTTCCATGCTAGTGATCGACAGTAATCGTAATTTCCATGATAGTGATCGGCACTAATAGTAATTTCCAGGTTAGTGATCGGCACTAATAGTAATTTCCAGGTTAGTGATCGGCACTAATAGTAATTTCCAGGCTAGTGATCGGCACTAATAGTAATTTCCATGCTAGTGATCGGCACTAATAGTAATTTCCAGGCTAGTGATCGGCACTAATAGTAATTTCCAGGCTAGTGATCGGCACTAATAGTAATTTCCATGCTAGTGATCGGCACTAATAGTAATTTCCAGGCTAGTGATCGGCACTAATAGTAATTTCCAGGCTAGTGATAGGCACTAATAGTAATTTCCATGCTAGTGATCGGCACTAATAGTAATTTCCAGGCTAGTGATCGGCACTAATAGTAATTTCCATGCTAGTGATCGGCACTAATTGTAATTTCCAGGCTAGTGATCGGCACTAATAGTAATTTCCAGGCTAGTGATCGGCACTAATAGTAATTTCCATGCTAGTGATCGGCACTAATAGTAATTTCCAGGCTAGTGATCGGCACTAATAGTAATTTCCAGGCTAGTGATCGGCACTAATAGTAATTTCCAGGCTAGTGATCGGCACTAATAGTAATTTCCAGGCTAGTGATCGGCACTAATAGTAATTGCCATGCTAGTGATCGACAGTAATCGTAATTTCCATGATAGTGATCGGCACTAATAGTAATTTCCAGGTTAGTGATCGGCACTAATAGTAATTTCCAGGCTAGTGATCGGCACTAATAGTAATTTCCAGGCTAGTGATCGGCACTAATAGTAATTTCCATGCTAGTGATCGGCACTAATAGTAATTTCCAGGCTAGTGATCGGCACTAATAGTAATTTCCAGGCTAGTGATCGGCACTAATAGTAATTTCCAGGCTAGTGATCGGCACTAATAGTAATTTCCATGCTAGTGATCGGCACTAATAGTAATTTCCAGGCTAGTGATCGGCACTAATAGTAATTTCCAGGCTAGTGATCGGCACTAATAGTAATTTCCATGCTAGTGATCGGCACTAATAGTAATTTCCAGGCTAGTGATCTGCACTAATAGTAATTTCCAGGCTAGTGATAGGCACTAATAGTAATTTCCATGCTAGTGATCGGCACTAATAGTAATTTCCATGCTAGTGATCGGCACTAATAGTAATTTCCAGGCTAGTGATCGGCACTAATAGTAATTTCCAGGCTAGTGATCGGCACTAATAGTAATTTCCAGGCTAGTGATCGGCACTAATAGTAATTTCCAGGCTAGTGATAGGCACTAATAGTAATTTCCATGCTAGTGATCGGCACTAATAGTAATTTCCATGCTAGTGATCTGCACTAATAGTAATTTCCAGGCTAGTGATCGGCACTAATAGTAATTTCCAGGCTAGTGATCGGCACTAATAGTAATTTCCATGCTAGTGATCGACAGTAATCGTAATTTCCATGATAGTGATCGGCACTAATAGTAATTTCCAGGTTAGTGATCGGCACTAATAGTAATTTCCAGGCTAGTGATCGGCACTAATAGTAATTTCCAGGCTAGTGATCGGCACTAATAGTAATTTCCAGGCTAGTGATCGGCACTAATAGTAATTTCCAGGCTAGTGATCGGCACTAATAGTAATTTCCATGCTAGTGATCGGCACTAATAGTAATTTCCAGGCTAGTGATCGGCACTAATAGTAATTTCAGGCTAGTGATCGGCACTAATAGTAATTTCCAGGCTAGTGATCGGCACTAATAGTAATTTCCAGGCTAGTGATCGGCACTAATAGTAATTTCCAGGCTAGTGATCGGCACTAATAGTAATTTCCATGCTAGTGATCGGCACTAATAGTAATTTCCAGGCTAGTGATCTGCACTAATAGTAATTTCCAGGCTAGTGATAGGCACTAATAGTAATTTCCAGGCTAGTGATCGGCACTAATAGTAATTTCCAGGCTAGTGATCGGCACTAATAGTAATTTCCATGCTAGTGATCGGCACTAATAGTAATTTCCATGCTAGTGATCGGCAGTAATAGTAATTTCCAGGATAGTGATCGGCACTAATAGTAATTTCCATGCTAGTGATCGGCACTAATAGTAATTTCCAGGCTAGTGATCGGCACTAATAGTAATTTCCAGGCTAGTGATCGACAGTAATCGTAATTTCCATGATAGTGATCGGCACTAATAGTAATTTCCAGGATAGTGATCGGCACTAATGATAATTTCCAGGTTAGTGATCGGCACTAATAGTAATTTCCAGGTTAGTGATCGGCACTAATAGTAATTTCCAGGTTAGTGATCGGCACTAATAGTAATTTCCAGGCTACTGATCGGCACTAATAGTAATTTCCAGTCTAGTGATCGGCACTAATAGTAATTTCCAGGCTAGTGATCGGCACTAATAGTAATGTGCAGGCTAGTGATCGGCACTAATAGTAATTTCCAGGCTAGTGATCGGCACTAATAGTAATTTCCAGGCTAGTGATCGGCACTAATTGTAATTTCCAGGCTAGTGATCGGCACTAATTGTAATTTCCATGCTAGTGATCGGCACTAATAGTAATTTCCAGGCTAGTGATCGGCAATAATAGTAATTTCCAGACTAGTGATTGGCACTAATAGTAATTTCCAGGCTAGTGATCGGCACTAATAGTAATTTCCAGGCTAGTGATCGGCACTAATAGTAATTTCCAGGCTAGTGATCGGCACTAATAGTAATTTCCAGGCTAGTGATCGGCACTAATAGTAATTTCCAGGCTAGTGATCGGCACTAATAGTAATTTCCAGGCTAGTGATCGGCACTAATAGTAATTTCCATGCTAGTGATCGGCACTAATAGTAATTTCCAGGCTAGTGATTGGCATTAATAGTAATTTCCAGGCTAGTGATCGGCACTAATAGTAATTTCCAGGCTAGTGATCGGCACTAATAGTAATTTCCAGGCTAGTGATCGGCACTAATAGTAATTTCCATGACTTTCACACAAAGTCCGCGGTCTCGCGTTTTGCCGCTGAATTTACGGCAGCTATAAACTTAAACTTAAAGTGATCCATGATAAATGGCTAAGCACCCGAGTGTGACACACCGTGCTCACATGCACTTCATTACCCAGAATCCCTGGCGGCAGTGGTAGCATTGGATGCTAAGAGATAACGGGGAAAGGCGGGGCTGCGGACTGGTCCGGGACGCGAAGGCGTTTTTCTTTGCTTTACATCAGGGAGACCACCCTCTTGTGTGTTTTTTATCTGTGCAGGTCCCAGCGAGCCCCCCACCCCTCACTACAACAACTCCGTCCTGTGTGACCTGGCCCTGGAGCACCATTTGCACCACCTGTCCAGCGCCGCCGCCGACTTCCCGGGCATGAAGGACGGGATCTCTATCCTCAAAGTCTGGCTGCACCAGCGGCAGCTCGACAAGGTAACGATATACGTACGCGCTGAAGCAGGCGCTGGTCGGGGAGGGGGGTGACCTTTTTTGAATCCCTGTGTCGGCTATTTGTGCATTTGACCACGCTACTCCCTCTCCCTGTTCTCCCGGCACGATAATTAGAGTGTCAGCTCTTCGGGCAAACTGACGTGTGCAAAATTCTACCCCTAGGGCTGTGTGTTATTGAAGAAGAAACGTACGTTTAAAAATAAATCTTAAGAAATAAAATGAGTATGCGGGGCTCTAGATCAGTGGTTCCCAACCTTTTTTGGTTAAGGAAACCCATGTGAAATTCTGAGGAACCCCAACCCTCTCTAATAGCGCGCCTGAGATCAGATGCATTGTAAGGAACCCCAACCCTATCTAATAAAGCGCCTGAGATTAGATGCATTGTAAGGAACCCCAACCCTCTCTAATAGCGTGTCTGAGATCAGATGCATTGTAAGGAACCCCAACCCTCTCTAATAGCGTGTCTGAGATCAGATGCATTGTAAGGAACCCCAACCCTCTCTAATAGCGTGTCTGAGATCAGATACATTGTAAGGAACCCTCTCTAATAGTGTGTCTGAGATCAGATGCATTGTACGGAGCCCCAACCCTCTCTAATAGCGCGCCTGAGATCAGATTCGTTGTAAATTCTTCTTTATTTGGTACAATTTTAAAATGACCAGCAAATTGCAGTGAACCCTTTAGTGACGCCCGGGAACCGAAGTTACCTAGGAACCCTGGTTGAAAAACACTGGTCTGGATAGATGTTTACAAACCTCGCGGCAAAGAGTTTTCTCCCGATTATCTGTTGTTTGGGACGTAATGTTACAAGAAGCAAGCAGCGGAGTTATGGAAGAAAGTGGGGGAGGGTGATCGGTAGAAACTAGATGGGCATCAACAGGTCCAGCTTGATTGCAGTGCCACTGCACCAAGCCCCGCGCTCTCCCCCACAACAATTAAACTGATTGCGGGGGGAGAGCGCGGGACCCTTGACTCTCCCACCTTCTCCTTCGCCTCCCCTTCCTGCAGAGGGTCGCATCATGGCGCCATGACAACGGGGTGTCACATGCCGTCACGCTGCATCACACGGGGCACCCAGTGGCGCCATTTGACATTGCGGCGCCATGAGACCCACTGCAGGAAGAGACGGTGAAGGAGAAGGTAAGTGGTCGCACACCGAGACCCGCAATATTACCGTCCGGCCCTGGGTGTGTCGTCACAGTGCCGGAGGGAAGCGCACTCTACTGAAAGGAAGCACGTTGGGGTCTCCGCGCGAGGAAGTGAGTGTGCGCTCACGGAGTAGTATTAAGTAGTATAAAATTCAGTGTAAGTCTCTCTGTAGTGGTGTACGGTGCGTCTTCCCTTTAAGGTTTCCTCTTTTAACAGTTTTCAACGGGGCACCCCCCCATACTCCTGGTAATAGAAACTTTAATGAAATAATTAAAAGTATTAAATAAAATCCAATGCACTCACAAGTGTGTAAGTAAGAAATGGCCTCCATCATCACGTTGGTCTAACGTTTACCACTGTTTTTATGCCAATCTAAAACGGCGCTGTTCCATGAAGGGGACGGGCGATTCTTATCAAACTATTCAGTAAGAAAGATGTATTCCTAGAGACGCCTGCGCTCCCCGCCTCCTGGTGTAATGGAGCCAGGAAGTGCCCTTTTATACATCATTGGGAAGACCTCGTCTGGAACGCTATGTTCCGTTCTGGAGAACACCTCTCTCCTGGAGAGAACACCTCTCTCCTGGAGAGAACACCTCTCTCCTGGAGAGAACACCTCTCTCCTGGAGAGAACACCTCTCTCCTGGAGAGAACACCTCTCTCCTGGAGAGAACACCTCTCTCCTGGAGAGAACACCTCTCTCCTGGAGAGAACACCTCTCTCCTGGAGAGAACACCTCTCTCCTGGAGAGAACACCTCTCTCCTGGAGAGAACACCTCTCTCCTGGAGAGAACACCTCTCTCCTGGAGAGAACACCTCTCTCCTGGAGAGAACACCTCTCTCCTGGAGAGAACACCTCTCTCCTGGAGAGAACACCTCTCTCCTGGAGAGAACACCTGGTGGTGGGACTAAGAGGGGACAATATAATGGTGCGTGTGCAACATCAAAAACCGTATCGGGGAAAACTGAATGAGCGTAACATATTACAGCTTAGAGGGAGAGAAACGGTCTGAGACGAGCTGGCGGCCGACTCCAATTCTCAAGGGCCACCAACAGGTCTGGTTTTCAGGATATCCCTGCTTCAGCATAGGTTTGAGCCACCTGTGCTGAAGAGCTACCTGTGCTGTCTTCGACTGAGCCACTGATTGAGCCACCTGTGCTGAAGCAGGGATATCCAAAAAAAACTGACCTGTTTGGGGTTCTTGAACCCCTGTATTAAAGAAACAGCTGTCTGTGAGTAGGGTTACGGGCCTTGCACTTCTTTACCCCAGGCTGCGCTGTCAATGCTGTGCAATGCGGCAGGCAGAAGCTTATAGGGATCCATGCTAAAATGGATAAGAAGCAAAGAGTGACTCACTGTGCCATTACCCAGAATCCCTGGCTGCAGTGGAAGCATTGTTTGCTAAGAGATAATGGGGAAAGGCAGGGTTGTGCTCACAAGTGGGAGTTTTATTTGCAGGTCAGGTTTTTGGGATATCCCTGCTTCAGCACAGGTGGCTCAATCAGTGGCTGCAGGTGAAGCCCAGAGGGCTGCGCGTTGCCCACCAATGATAGATTGTTTCTACAGTGTGGCTTTATCCTGAAGATTACCTCATAACGCGGGTTTCCTTCTCCCCCCCCCCCCCGCCCACCTCTTCCCCCAGGGTTCTGGCTGTTTTAATGGTTTCGTGGCCTCGATGCTCGTGGCATACCTGCTCTCCAAAAACAAGATCAACAAGATGATGAGCGGGTACCAGGTGCTGCGCAATGCTCTGCAGTTCCTGGGTAAGCATGAGGAGGCTTTATTTCAATGTGTGCATTTTATTTATTTATAAAACGTGTTACCAGGAAGTGATACACTGAGAGTTGCAGCTCGTTTTCCCTGGGCACAGAGTTAGGACGGCAGATACATGGTTACAAATACATAGTTACATTAAGGGTTATACATTATATACAAGACATTGCGTGCACAATTAGAGATAATATATATTATAGGCGTATGTAACAGTTACAGACCAGGTTAAAATGTGAGACAGCTTTAGTTTTGAAATAATTTAGACTGGTGGTGGATGTGAGAGTCTCCGGTATACTGTTCTAGTTTTAGGGTGCACGGTAAGAGAAGGAGGAGCGGCCGGATACTTTGCTGAGCCTTGGGACCATGAATAGTCTTTTGGAGTCTGATCTCAGGTGATAAGTGCTGCATGGGGTAGGGGTGAGGAGCTTGTTCAGGTAGCTGGGTAGCTTGCCCAGAAAGTATTTGAAGGCAAGACAGGAAAGGTGAACTTTGCGCCTAGACTCAAGTGATGGCCAATCTAGTTCTTTGAGCATTTCGCAGTGATGTGTGTTGTAGTTGCATTGGAGAAAAAAACGGCATATTGAATTGTAGAGGGCGTCAAGTTTACTAAGGTGGGTTTGAGGTGCCAAGCCATATACTATGTCTTCATAGTCAATAATTGGCATTAGCATCTGCTGTGTGATACGCTTTCTGACCAGGAGACTTAGGGAGGATTTGTTCCTGTAAAGTACCCCTAGTTTGGCATAGGTTTTGGATGTCAGGGTATCAATGTGCATCCCGAATGTTAAACGGGAGTCAAACCATATGCCCAGGTATTTAAAACTAGTAACAGGAGTTAGGGTGGTGTTAGTGTTGGTTCTGATCTGGAGCTCAGTCGCTGGAAGCTTTAAAAATGTAGTCTTGGTCCCAAATACCATTGTTACAGTCTTGTCAGTGTTTAAAAACAGTTTGTTTTGGGAAATCCAGTTTTGAAGTCTCAAAAAGTTAGATTGAAGTATGTGTTCAAGTACTTGCATATCTATGCACGCAAATGTATGTATGTATGTATGTATGTGTTACACATGCAACAGTGTATATGTGGTAGAAACTATTCAGGCCTTGAAGAAATTGGGTGTTCCGTAATCGCCAGTGACCCTGACTTTTAAAACAATATTTATGGGACCAGTTCTTCCCCATGAGGTGTAATACAGAACGGCGTTTGTTCCAAAGGGAGGTGCTTGTGGGTTCACAGACCCTCTGTATTGGGGTTTAAATAAAGCTGCAGACCAAGCAATATCCTACATTTGTGTGTTTTTTTTTTTAATAACTCTGTTCTGTACTGTGAGAAAATACTTGCAGCATTTTTTTAAACAACTCAATGACATTTTAATTTATTATAATGTAACAAGCATTTTTGTTTCTATAGCAACCATTTACAAAGTCACATCCCCTTCCTCTTCTGAAACAGGCTCTGGCACACCCCTTTTTGAGCCCTACCCTCTATCTAACAGTGCACCAATTGTATCTAGTGACTCCCTGGTCATATGATCTTCCCCACAGAACTTTGCATCTTTTAGTCCTCGTCTGCTGCACTGACGGCCATTTAGTAAACCCCCGAGCCGAATGTTCGCTGATCGGCAACTTAGCCAATTACTTATCATTGTGTGGATTGTATTGATGCACGTATTAAAGGGGAAAAAAATAAAATGTCAAATAAAACGGCAGCTTGGGCGGCTGCTTTAAAGTATGATCACTCCAGTCCTCTTTAGATGGGGTGTTCTGCCCAGGTGCGGACTCCACGCGAGGATTCTACTTGGAGTCTAAATGTGTATATTTAAGCCTCATGTTGTGTTTGGGTTGGGCTAATTCTGAAATAATAATGTTCTATGCATCCGGGAATGTATTTGCACAATCCTCGGGGTTTGTGATATGAACAATATATTCCTTGTTACATATTTATGACGGGAGGAATTGCTTTATTTTTATTTGTAAGTATGAAACGCCTCGGGTTACAGGGGGGTATTTATTAGGGGAGGGGGGCGGACTTCATTTGGAGAGAGACTATTGCGACCGCCCCGCGTCCCAACAGCGGTGTGCAGGCGGGGTAGCGTATCCATGCTGCTGTATCGGTTTTTAGGTTTGGGGCAGTAACCAATTAAAAAAAAAAAATGTTTTCCTTTTGTAATTATTATTCAATAAAACAAAGATTTGAAGTGTTATTACAACGACTGCCCCCGCGCTGCTCTCCCCCCCGCGCTGCTCTCTCCCCTCCGCGCTGCTCTCTCCCCTCCGCGCTGCTCTCTCCCCTCCGCGCTGCTCTCTCCCCTCCGCGCTGCTCTCTCCCCCCCCGCGCTGCTCTCTCCCCCCCGCGCTGCTCTCTCCCCCCCGCGCTGCTCTCTCCCCCCCGCGCTGCTCTCTCCCCCCGCGCTGCTCTCTCCCCCCCGCGCTGCTCTCTCCCCCCCGCGCTGCTCTCTCCCCCCCGCGCTGCTCTCTCCCCCCCGCGCTGCTCTCTCCCCCCGCGCTGCTCTCTCCCCCGCGCTGCTCTCTCCCCCGCGCTGCTCTCTCCCCTCGCGCTGCTCTCTCCCCCGCGCTGCTCTCTCCCCCGCGCTGCTCTCTCCCCCCGCGCTGCTCTCTCCCCCCGCGCTGCTCTCTTCCCCCGCGCTGCTCTCTCCCCCCCGCGCTGCTCTCTCCCCCCCGCGCTGCTCTCTCCCCCCCGCGCTGCTCTCTCCCCCCCGCGCTGCTCTCTCCCCCCCGCGCTGCTCTCTCCCCCCCGCGCTGCTCTCTCCCCCCCGCGCTGCTCTCTCCCCCCCGCGCTGCTCTCTCCCCCCCGCGCTGCTCTCCCCCCCGCGCTGCTCTCCCCCCCCCCGCGTTGCTCTCCCCCCCCCCGCGTTGCTCTCCCCCCCCCCGCTGCTCTCTCCCCCCCGCGCTGCTCTCTCCCCCCCGCGCTGCTCTCCCCCCCCGCGCTGCTCTCCCCCCCCCGCGCTGCTCTCTCCCCCCCCGCGCTGCTCTCTCCCCCCGCGCTGCTCTCTCCCCCCCGCGCTGCTCTCTCCCCCCCGCGCTGCTCTCTCCCCCCCGCGCTGCTCTCTCCCCCCCGCGCTGCTCTCTCCCCCCCGCGCTGCTCTCTCCCCCCCGCGCTGCTCTCTCCCCCCGCGCTGCTCTCTCCCCCCCGCGCTGCTCTCTCCCCCCGCGCTGCTCTCTCCCCCCGCGCTGCTCTCTCCCCCCGCGCTGCTCTCTCCCCCCCGCGCTGCTCTCTCCCCCCCCCCGCTGCTCTCTCCCCCCCCGCTGCTCTCCCCCCCCCGCTGCTCTCTCCCCCCCCCCCCGCGCTGCTCTCCCCCCCCGCGCTGCTCTCCCCCCCCCGCGCTGCTCTCCCCCCCCGCGCTGCTCTCCCCCCCGCGCTGCTCTCCCCCCCCCCCGCGCTGCTCTCCCCCCCCCCCCGCGCTGCTCTCCCCCCCCCCCCCGCGCTGCTCTCCCCCCCCCCGCGCTGCTCTCCCCCCCCCGCGCTGCTCTCCCCCCCCCGCGCTGCTCTCCCCCCCCCGCGCTGCTCTCTCCCCCCCGCGCTGCTCTCTCCCCCCCGCGCTGCTCTCTCCCCTCCCGCGCTGCTCTCCCCCCCGCGCTGCTCCCCCCCCCCCGCGCTGCTCTCTCCCCCCCGCGCTGCTCTCTCCCCCCCGCGCTGCTCTCTCCCCCCCGCGCTGCTCTCTCTTCTCCCCCCCCGCTGCTCTCTCTTCTCCCCCCCCGCTGCTCTCTCTTCCCCCCCCCCCGCTGCTCTCTCTTCTCCTCCCCCCCGCTGCTCTCTTCTCCTCCCCCCCGCTGCTCTCTCTTCTCCTCCCCCCCGCTGCTCTCTCTTCTCCCCCCCGCTGCTCTCTCTTCTCCCCCCCGCTGCTCTCTCCCCCCCCCCGCTGCTCTCTCTTCTCCCCCCCCCCCCGCTGCTCTCTCTTCTCACCCCCCCGCTGCTGCTCTCTTTTCTCTCCCCCCCCGCTGCTCTCTCCCCCCGCGCCAATGTAAACGGCAGTCGGACTACACTAACTATCTGAGTGTCTTGTGTGTTTGTGCAGCCACCACAGACCTGGCTGTTAACGGGATAACATTGTCGAAAATGTCCGTCGCTTCCCTGGTAAGTGCCGAGTATATCAGTGTTTTTTTTTTTTAATTGCGCGTGAACCTTTAACTCCTTCAGTGCTGAGCGAGCCTGTAATCCACTTGCCACAGATCTATTCTCTCTGGTTATAGTCACGCTCACCCTTGGGGCACCGCATTAATCCATAGAGTGTTTTTGACCTTGGGTGCCCCTTCCAGTGGGTGTCATTATGACCTGTGGGCGTCTGTACTGAGGGTGATGTCACTCGCTGACGTGCTTTCTGCGTTTATCCCCCAGCCGTCCCTGGAAGATTTTCACCAAGCCTTTGAAGTTGTGTTCGTCGGTCCGCTGGGACTTGTGAATCTGTGCGCGGACATGACTGCCAGCACATACAGACAGGTAACTCTTCGACGCGCAGGAGGGCGTCTCGCCGTTGTTGCGCTGAGGGCCTAAAACAATAGGAACAGGAGTCCCTGCCCCGAAGAGCTTACACTCTAAATTTGCTTGCAAGTTTAGTACACGCTGCTGCCTTGCATTTGCCCTGTAACACTTTTTGGAGAAAATAAGTCATTTAACGCACATCGCTTGTTTGTTTTTGTCAATGACCTCCCCCTTTGTTTTTTACATATGAGAAGCGTAGTATTGTTAGCAGTAGAATATATTCGCATTTATATCTGCTGGTGAGGCATATGACGACGATGGCCTCCATTACTCTAGAGCCGCCGATGGGAGCCTGCGGTGCGGCGATCCCAGTAGGATGGCGTTCTGTCTTTGAAATGCATTGCTGCCCCTTCTGGCAGTGAAAGGGTTATTTAATATAGAAAAACAAAACGACGACTGCTGCCGATTCCACAACGCCGCAGGGAGAGGCCAGTCCGTCCCCGGGGAGAGGCCAGTCCGTCCCCCGGGGAGAGGCCAGTCCGTCCCCCGGGGAGAGGCCAGTCCGTCCCCCGGGGAGAGGCCAGTCCGTCCCCCGGGGAGAGGCCAGTCCGTCCCCCGGGGAGAGGCCAGTCCGTCCCCCGGGGAGAGGCCAGTCCGTCCCCCGGGGAGAGGCCAGTCCGTCCCCCGGGGAGAGGCCAGTCCGTCCCCCGGGGAGAGGCCAGTCCGTCCCCCGGGGAGAGGCCAGTCCGTCCCCCGGGGAGAGGCCAGTCCGTCCCCCGGGGAGAGGCCAGTCCGTCCCCCGGGGAGAGGCCAGTCCGTCCCCCGGGGAGAGGCCAGTCCGTCCCCCGGGGAGAGGCCAGTCCGTCCCCCGGGGAGAGGCCAGTCCGTCCCCCGGGGAGAGGCCAGTCCGTCCCCCGGGGAGAGGCCAGTCCGTCCCCCGGGGAGAGGCCAGTCCGTCCCCCGGGGAGAGGCCAGTCCGTCCCCCGGGGAGAGGCCAGTCCGTCCCCCGGGGAGAGGCCAGTCTCCCCCCCCCCCGGGGAGAGGCCAGTCTCCCCCCCCCCCCCCCCGGGTAGAGGCCAGTCTCCCCCCCCCCCCCCCCCCCCCGGGTAGAGGCCAGTCTCCCCCCCCCCCCCCCCCCCGGGTAGAGGCCAGTCTCCCCCCCCCCCCCCCCCGGGTAGAGGCCAGTCTCCCCCCCACCCCGGGGAGAGGCCAGTCTCCCCCCCACCCCGGGGAGAGGCCAGTCTCCCCCCCACCCCGGGGAGAGGCCAGTCTCCCCCCCACCCCGGGGAGAGGCCAGTCTCCCCCCCACCCCGGGGAGAGGCCAGTCTCCCCCCCACCCCGGGGAGAGGCCAGTCCCCCCCCCCCCGGGTAGAGGCCAGTCCCCCCCCCCCCCCCCCCCGGGGAGAGGCCAGTCCCCCAATATAATGGGGAGCGGCTGAATCCGTAGGACTATATGTATTTTTTGTATTGCACCAACATATTCTATAGTGCAGGTGGGGGAGAGAGGTCAGTAACATTGTATAACAAGAGTACAGAGTGAGGATAGGAAGGAGGTTCCTCCCCCAAGAAGCGTCTGCGCGTCTCTGCGCGTCTCTGCGCGTCTCTGTGCGTCTGTGCGGGGAAGAAGAGGCTTAGATGTCCATTTCCGGCCTCTGAGTTCTAAGATAAGGTTCTAAGATAAAAGGGAAAGGAAGTTGTGCTGTGTTAGCCTTCTTGAAAAAGTATGTTTACCGCTTGCTTGTGATATCAGGGAGTCTTTTATCGCAAGAGCGAAATCGGGAGTAGCGTATGGAGGAAAACGAAGTTCAGTGTTTGCCATGATAAGTTTGAGATGGTAACGAGTAGATGATGGTAGGAAGACAGCTGGTGACAGGAGAGGTAGGTTTGGGAATCCTCATCATAGAGGTGATGGTGAAAACCGAATGACTATTCATTTTCCAAGTGATGCAGCGTGAATGGAGAAGAGTAAAGGTTCTAGCCCAGAGCCGTGGGGTAACACGGAGGGACAGTGTGAATGGGGAAGAGTAAAGGTTCTAGCACAGAGCCGTGGGGTTCTCGGAGGGACAGTGTGAATGGAGAAGAGTAAAGGTTCTAGCACAGAGCCGTGGGGTTCTCGGAGGGACAGTGTGAATGGAGAAGAGTAAAGGTTCTAGCCCAGAGCCGTGGGGTAACACGGAGGGACAGTGTGAATGGGGAAGAGTAAAGGTTCTAGCACAGAGCCGTGGGGTAACACGGAGGGACAGTGTGAATGGGGAAGAGTAAAGGTTCTAGCCCAGAGCCGTGGGGTAACACGGAGGGACAGTGTGAATGGAGAAGAGTAAAGGTTCTAGCCCAGAGCCGTGGGGTAACACGGAGGGACAGTGTGAATGGGGAAGAGTAAAGGTTCTAGCCCAGAGCCGTGGGGTAACACGGAGGGACAGTGTGAATGGGGAAGAGTAAAAGTTCTAGAACAGAGCCGTGGGGTAACACGGAGGGACAGTGTGAATGGGGAAGAGTAAAGGTTCTAGCCCAGAGCCGTGGGGTAACACGGAGGGACAGTGTGAATGGGGAAGAGTAAAGGTTCTAGCCCAGAGCCGTGGGGTCTGCGGAGGGACAGTGTGAATGGAGAAGAGTAAAGGTTCTAGCCCAGAGCCGTGGGGTATCACGGAGGGACAGTGTGAATGGGGAAGAGTAAAGGTTCTAGCCCAGAGCCGTGGGGTAACACGGAGGGACAGTGTGAATGGAGAAGAGTAAAGGTTCTAGCCCAGAGCCGTGGGGTTCTCGGAGGGACAGTGTGAATGGGGAAGAGTAAAGGTTCTAGCACAGAGCCGTGGGGTCCGCGGAGGGACAGTGTGAATGGAGAAGAGTAAAGGTTCTAGCCCAGAGCCGTGGGGTAACACGGAGGGACAGTGTGAATGGGGAAGAGTAAAGGTTCTAGCCCAGAGCCGTGGGGTAACACGGAGGGACAGTGTGAATGGGGAAGAGTAAAGGTTCTAGCCCAGAGCCGTGGGGTAACACGGAGGGACAGTGTGAATGGGGAAGAGTAAAGGTTCTAGAACAGAGCCGTGGGGTAACACGGAGGGACAGTGTGAATGGGGAACAGTAAAGGTTCTAGCACAGAGCCGTGGGGTCCGCGGAGGGACAGTGTGAATGGAGAAGAGTAAAGGTTCTAGCCCAGAGCCGTGGGGTAACACGGAGGGACAGTGTGAATGTGGAAGAGTAAAGGTTCTAGCCCAGAGCCGTGGGGTAACACGGAGGGACAGTGTGAATGGAGAAGAGTAAAGGTTCTAGCCCAGAGCCGTGGGGTAACACGGAGGGACAGTGTGAATGGGGAAGAGTAAAGGTTCTAGCCCAGAGCCGTGGGGTAACACGGAGGGACAGTGTGAATGGGGAAGAGTAAAGGTTCTAGCCCAGAGCCGTGGGGTAACACGGAGGGACAGTGTGAATGGAGAAGAGTAAAGGTTCTAGCCCAGAGCCGTGGGGTAACACGGAGGGACAGTGTGAATGGGGAAGAGTAAAGGTTCTAGCCCAGAGCCGTGGGGTAACACGGAGGGACAGTGTGAATGGGGAAGAGTAAAGGTTCTAGAACAGCCGTGGGGTAACACGGAGGGACAGTGTGAATGGGGAAGAGTAAACGTTCTAGCCCAGAGCCGTGGGGTAACACGGAGGGACAGTGTGAATGGGGAAGAGTAAAGGTTCTAGCCCAGAGCCGTGGGGTAACACGGAGGGACAGTGTGAATGGAGAAGAGTAAAGGTTCTAGAACAGAGCCGTGGGGTAACACGGAGGGACAGTGTGAATGGAGAAGAGTAAAGGTTCTAGCACAGAGCCGTGGGGTCCGCGGAGGGACAGTGTGAATGGAGAAGAGTAAAGGTTCTAGAACAGAGCCGTGGGGTAACACGGAGGGACAGTGTGAATGGAGAAGAGTAAAGGTTCTAGAACAAAGCCGTGGGGTAACACGGAGGGACAGTGTGAATGGGGAAGAGTAAAGGTTCTAGAACAGAGCCGTGGGGTCTGCGGAGGGACAGTGTGAATGGGGAAGAGTAAAGGTTCTAGAACAGACCCATGGGGTAACACGGTGGGACAGCGTGAATGGAGAAGAGTAAAGGTTCTAGCACGGAGCCGTGGGGTAACACGAGGGACAGTGTGAATGGGGAAGAGTAAAGGTTCTAGCACAGAGCCGTGGGGTCCGCAGAGGGACAGTGTGAATGGAGTAGAGTAAAGGTTCTAGCACAGAGCCGTGGGGTAACACGGAGGGACAGTGTGAATGGAGAAGGGTAAAGGTTCTAACACTGATCCGTGGGGTAACACGGAGGGACAGTGTGAATGGAGACGAGTAAAGGTTCTAGCACAGAGTCGTAGGGTAACAAGGAGTGACAGCGTGAATGGAGAAGAGTAAAGGTTCTAGAACAGAGCCGTGGGTTAACACGGAGGGACAGTGTGAATGGAGACGAGTAAAGGTTCTAGAACAGAGCCGTGGGGTCCGCGGAGGGACAGCGTGAATGGGGAAGAGTAAAGGTTCTAGAACAGAGCCGTGGGGTAACACGGAGGGACAGTGTGAATGGAGAAGAGTAAAGGTTCTAGCACAGAGCGGTGGTGTCCGCGGAGGGACAGTGTGGAGGAGGATGTCTGCAGCGGAGACATGATATAAACCAAGAGGGGGCAGTGTCCCACGGGGACCGATGCAATGGAGGGTGTGCAGAAGTAAGGGACGGTCAACCGTATCAGAAGCAACCGGGTTTACCAAACATTGTATATTTAGGGAATAGAGTTTAAATGGGGAAGATTATAAATCACCTACGTATGCTAGCAAAACAGATCTAAAAAATAGAAGTTAAAGTGGTTTCATATGACGCAGAATAATTGTATGTTTCCCAGGACACTATGGAACATGCTTAATGAGCAATCTTTTGCCATAAGACCTCTCCCAGCGCTGGTAGACCCCAGCCATGACAGAATACGGCTTGGTTAATATTGTCCTACATGTCTGTTTTAGGCTAATATCTCCAGCATTTATATGACTTTAAAACCTTAGTAGTCAGCGTCAAAAATACCAGCAGTGAATAGTTGTGAAAGGAAGAAGCATGAATTAATACCTCCTCACACAGTGTCATCAAGTTCTCCTGACATGGTGGCCCAAGGCTCGGGGAAATATCTCAGGGTTGAGTAGAGGGGGAAAAAAAAATATTACAAGCATTTCCAACAAAGAATCTTCCGACTAGAGTTCTGCAGAAGTTTCCGTGAGAGGACGGAAGGTTTTGACCTTGCAAATCAGACGCACAAGATGACCCAACATGAATGTTTCTCCAGAACAGCGAAATATATACTGTAATCTGAAATTCAATCCGGGGCTATAAATGCGGCTTGTAAAGGGGAAACAGGGTGGGCTCGCCATGGGGAAGGTTTAGTAGGGTCTTCACCTTTAGGATCTCTGCTCATCACAGGTTCAATTTGAGGCCACTGAGTCGATGAAAGTCCTGGATGATACAACCACAGATGGATTCCATCTTCTCCTTATGGTCCCCAAACCTTTCGTCAGGACATTTGATCACGTCTTCCAGTAAGTCCGCTTTGTTGCTACTGTTCAGGGCTAATTTGCTTCAGCTTTGGGTAAAATACTTTTATTTTGGTGTGTGTGTGTAGATAGATTAAGATTGCTTTAAGAGGAGACACTACTGTATCAGATGATCCTTATGCAGCACGCAGTCCTCCGAGGTTAGGTACGGTGCTGTTTCGCACGCAGCACTCTAACCGCGCGTTCTCCAGAGTTCTCGAAGTTCCCTCAGCGTCTCTGGCTGACGTCTTCGCTCGTTGTTACTCCGCCTTCAATGCTCTCAAGATCTCTCTGGTCCAATGCATTTAGTTGTATCAAAAAACGACCACCAGGAGGATATTTTAACGACGTGTGATTGCTTAACGACATGTCCTAGCTTAACGGCGTGTGATATAGGTGTATGTAGTGTTCAAGGTTGCCCACAGCTTCCAAAGCAAGTCATTAGATCAAATTAACCGGGAGCGCTTTCCAATGGGAAAAGCAACGTTGGATACAGAAACTAAATAGCAACAACCTTTCAATTCTAATACATTGGTATATAGAGGCAATTTAGAAACGTATGTATTTAAACTCCTATTTGAGAAGGTGAGACCTTCCAATTGGATTACTAAGGAACAGAACATGTATATAAAAAGGAAACTGAATGCTAATGAAGGGATATTTCATAAATATGTGTGTGTATTTTTATAAATGTGTTTGTGGGTGTGTGTACCAGGTACGCAAACAGGTTCTGCTATATTGTGGCCCTTGTAGAGCTTGCTTATTTTGAGGTGTGTCTTAGTGCTAAAGGCATTGCCCTTGGAAAACACCAGGCGTGTATGTATGTAGTGATATAGCACTTATATTGTATAAACAGTGCCTTACAGAAATAGTGTACAAGGTGTGAGGATGTGAGGCTGGTATATCAAAGTATGCTCTGGGATAAGGAAACGCATACGTGCAATACAAGCTCTCTGACCATGAGCAGGAAGTGTTCTTTCCCTGTGACTTTGCAATACATTAGCAGAGGCTCATTGTGTAACTGATGCTCCTAGGCTGGCGGTTCAGAAGCACGGGGGGCGTTCCTCATGACCGTGGCGTTGGGAGCCTGATATTACTTACTGGGCTTTGTACACGGTCAGCTTGCTGTAGCATCTAGGCGGTTGTTGAAGTACCATTAAAATGCTGTGCTTGTCCTGTTCCCTGTATGGGTTTTTCTTTACCCATGCTGTAGTTCCCTAGCCCTAGTTGCTATTATGTAACTCCCTTCCCTCGCTTCTGAGCCTATTGCCTTGGCAACTCCCCTCTACTCCCCTGTGAGTTGGGCTGCCCTTCCTCCCCCTGCTGGTTGGTGCAGTCCCTGCCTTGTTCCTGCTTGTACAGGCAAGTACATTTCCTTTTCCAGCCAGCACCCTTGTGAGTAACCACCCCTCTCACTGTTTCCCCAGAACAAGGCATTGCTTTTTTACCTCTCTCTCACAAATGTTGCCTCCAAGTTATTCTATACTTCCTGTATATCCCCTCCAATAAAGTTACAAAAAATAGGACACTCTGCCTTTTAAAGTGGGCGAGTTTAACTGCCTGATCCTACTCATTAGCTACAGTGAGCCTGGGCCAGAACAGTGCTACTACAGATTTCAAGAGGTGGTTAATTCAATCGGGTATGCATTTCCTATATAAAAGAGGTTTGTATAATAAGTAGTGTTCGTGTGTACCCTCGTTCCATCACACTTTGATAATGACGTCTCGGAGGCGTTTGACACCCGCACCGTCTGCTGACCGCTTTTCTTTGCAGTCTGACGCCCGTGACCAAGCTGCAAGGCGCCTGCAAGAAGATGAAGCTCCTGAATGAACTGATGGATCGGGGCGGGGATTACGTGGCCACAGCCCTGCCGTTCATCCTGTCTCTGCTGGCGAGAGGCCTGGCTCAGAGGGCCACACTCCTGTCCCACGCGCTGTCGCAGGTGCCGGAGGTAGCCAGTCCGAATACTTCGGGGGGGTCCCTGTTGGGGTGATGGCGGTTGCCGCATTCTCCTGTCTGTTGGCAGACGGCGTTTCTGAATGTCGTAGAATAATGGGATATGCAGTATTGGATCCAAGCACATCTCAAGTGGCTTCATAGTACAGAACAGGGGGGCTCAACTCCAGTCCTCAAGCCCCCCCAACAGGTCAGGTTTTCAGGATATCCCAGCGTCAGCACAGTACTGAGCTTCTGATTCAGCCACCTGTGTTGAAGCAGGGATATCCTGAAAACCTGACCTGTTGAGGTTTGCGGGGGGTGGAGGGAGGTTTGAGGACATGAGTTGAGCACCCCTAGTATAGAAAGATACTGCAGTACTGCACATACAATGTGAAAAAATAAAAGCCTCACATGGTTAGTCCAGCATTTTTTGACCCTCTTTGGCAGGACTCTTCAACGGTCTGCCCCTGGGCCTAACACGGGCCCTGGTGTGGCCTGTACACGCTGGTCTGCCCCTGGGCCTAACACAGGCCCTGGTGTGGCCTGTACACGCTGTCTGCCTCTGGTAGCTTACACGGGCCCTGGTGTGGCCTGTACACGCTGGTCTGCCCCTGGGCCTAACACGGGCCCTGGTGTGGCCTGTACACGCTCTCCTGCTAAGTTCATGTTCGTTGCTTATGTAGCAGAGTGCAGTTTTTCCCTTTTGGTGCTTTGTACATGGTCGTTTCGGTAACGTAAATATATATGGTACAGGTGTTACAAATGTTTGCAAAATGTTGACATATAGTACATTTTAAAGCCTCTTAACTATATCTAAATTATACTGTAAAACGTGCGGCCCAAATGTTTTCTGATCTGGCCCTTCTGGAGAACCAGTTGAGGGACATAAACCGCTGAACTTGCCTTGTGATATACGTTTCCTCCTCTGTGAGTACACGCGGTGCTGTTACACTCCTCATTTTGCATCCGCTAGTCTTTGAATGTGCGCCGTGTAGTCCGGCAGTAATGGAGGTCGCTCACCCGCCCGGCTTAGTCTGCCGTTTCGGAGCTGGTAAGACGGCTTGGGAAGTTCCAGGAGTGCCCTCTACTTTGCTGGCTACGCGTTCAGTTTATTGGCGCCCAACCGTTTTCCTACTGACTCACCTCTTGTGGAGGTGAGGAAGTCGGAGGTGCGATCTCACGTAGCTGGCAGGGAAACAACCCGTTGTAAATAATGTACTGGTCTCCTTGGCTTCCGTAACCAATCTTACCAGGCAAAGTGTTACCTTTACCATTATCCCACCCTGTCCTTATCAGAGTCTAGTACAATACTGGGAAGAGGACTTGGCATGTGTTGAACGTGCCGTGGTATCTGACCAGAGGAAATCAACCCCCTCCCAAGCCTCAGCTCACCATGTTCACAAAATAACTTTAAAAATGGTTGAAAAATACTTATAGGTGTCACTTGGGTTAAAAAGGCAGATGTTACCCCGTAGACATGTCACTGCCATTAATACACTTTGATCCTAGGAATTGCCCCTGTAGGAAGGGTCTGACCTTCAGCCTGTTTACGTATGAGTGAGTGTGGGCTCAGGTTTGTAGTTGATGTTTCTCTTCCCTTTCCAGTGGTCTGTGGACGAGGACCCTGCAAAGCACAAGGACGTTGGCTGCCTCTCTGTGGGACTCCTGCTGAGCCAAGAGTTTTACTCCAATGTGCTGGAGAAAGGCCCCGCAGCGGACAACCCCGAGGTGAGAAACCCAGGATCACTCTCGTATTGTCTTTTAATCGCCATTTCGGTGGGCCTCGGTCATGGTTGGGGCCTCGGTCATGGTTGGGGCCTCGGTCATGGTTGGGGCCTCGGTCATGGTTGGGGCCTCGGTCATGGTTGGGGCCTCGGTCATGGTTGGGGCCTCGGTCATGGTTGGGGCCTCGGTCATGGTTGGGGCCTCGGTCATGGTTGGGGCCTCGGTCATGGTTGGGGCCTCGGTCATGGTTGGGGCCTCGGTCATGGTTGGGGCCTCTCGTGCAAGAAGACCAATGGCTAACTCGTGGTTATAAATAGTGCAAACTATCAGTACTAAGGTCCCTTTTCAGGCTGATGATTATTCTGACAGGTGACGTGTGGCCGAGTCCTTGTGACTTAATGAAGAGACGAGACACAGTACAATTGTCCAGGAGATGGTGCCATTGATAACATTAACTCCTTTGCTGCCATAGTGGTCTGGGAGGCGTTGCATTGGGAAATCCCATCCAGACGCCCCTTCTCATTCTTCTATTTTATCCTCTGTATGAAGTGATCATTTTCTGATTAAAAAAACTTAATTTTTTTTTTTTTAATTTTTTTTTTTTTTAATTTTTTTTTTTACAATCCGTTTTTTAAATGGCCGCACATAATATAAAGTGGGGCGCGGAAATCGAGGATCACTACTCTGATTATTACTTTCTTTTCTGGCCTCTAATCCCAGCACAGATTTACAGTACGGGAGGGAGGGGGAGATAGAAAGTGCGTAAACCGGATATCCTGGTCATAATAAGACGACACAAAAGCATCCAATTACACTGTAAAAACATGTGAATCGTACAGTATAATGCCGGGATTGTACCCTGTTGTGTGGCGGTACCCTGTTGTGTGGCGGTACCCTGTTGTGTGGCGGTACCCTGTTGTGGGGCGGTACCCTGTTGTGGGGCGGTACCCTGTTGGGGGGCGGTACCCTGTTGTGGGGCGGTACCCTGTTGTGGGGCGGTACCATGTTGTGGGGCGGTACCCTGTTGTGGGGCGGTACCCTGTTGTGGGGCGGTACCCACGAGCAGCTCCCAGTTTCCCTATGACTACATTTGATTATGACTGATGCATTTACTCAAGACGCCATTTTATTTAGCCATATTTTTGACAGTTACCTGTTCTTCTGTCTTATATATAATTCCCTTGTTATAAATAATATATGTGAGAAAAAGCGTAAATAAAAAACACAGTCTGAGGTTATTTTGAAACAGAATAACACGTGAATTTATTCAAGTCAAGTGCACATAGGAGACAGCTTTTGAATAAAAGCTCTCTAACAGATAACACGTTATGCCATATATTTATACCCTAAAACCTACAGCTCCACCCCTTTATGGGGGGGCTTGCACGTCACTAGTATTACCTCATTTTGTAATACATAACAATGCTAAAGCTGATGTCATTTTGTAATACATAATACTGGATAACTGTCTGTCAGCTAAAAACCATAATGGGGTTAAATGGGATGTACCTATTCTGCCACTTGGCACATTGTATGAGAATCAGTTTCTCTGTAAGGCCGTGTCCATAGAAGGACAGGCCGTGCTGAGGCGTGCGGACGCTCCGCGCTGAGCCCCTGCATCCTCAATGAGGATGCCTTGAGAGGGGGCTCACGCGAGCGTCCGCAGGCGTGCGGAGGAGTTGGAGGTTTCAGCCGAGCGCCAAGCTGTTTTTCAGCGCGCTGTCGGCTGAAACCCTCCAATGAGAGTGGGGCTGCGTCAACGTCACGGCGCCGTGACGTCGACGTCAGTGCGTCGCGGGCGATTGGCCCAGCGACGTCACTGCCCCGCCTCCCTACAGTCTCCCCCCACCTCCGATCGCGGACGCTGGCTCGCCTGTATGGGCATGAAATCGCCCAGCTTCTGCAGGCGAGCCTCAGCGTCCACTCGCCTCAGCACGGCTCCCCCCCTCTATGGCCCGGGCCTAAGAATCTGAGCTTATCGCAAGGTTTCTCACAGCTTCTAGCCTGTTTACACTTTCAATTTGAAGCTGATTGGATGAGGAAAGATCAATAAAGTCAGCTAGGAGCGAAAACATTCCCTGTCTGTTTCACACAGATTTCTTCACATAGAATGATGACATTAAAACTCACAAAGACAAGACAAGATGGCGGACTGAAAATAGTCGAAACAAAATGGCTGCTTTGATCCTAGTGCTGTTATGTCAGACCCCCTAATGTCTCAACTTCGTCATATGTAATTGAGTAATTGAGTAGTAGGTCTCCCAGAGAATATATTTTTAAGGGGCTCCATATATTTGTGGCTGGTTTTAAACGGCTGAAAAGCACCACTGTTCCGCAATGTAAAATCTCATTTAACCGCGATGGTGCAGGAATTTGTATCGGATCTCAATAGTTTCGCAGTAAAGTTGACCATTTTTTTATTTTTTTTGTAACTAACCCGAGAACCGTTCAAAATGACAAAACATATAATGAATCCATAATTCTAATAATTAACAAATTAAATATATAGTAGCAATAATAATTCGCGTCTTCCCCCCCGCCCCCCGTCCCAATCTGATTAACATCCAAAGGGTGGCACTTTGATAATGTAATACCCCAGCAGTGCGCGCCCAGGGCTGTCCCAGGCCCGAGCGCTGGTTCCGAGTCTCTGTCTCTTTGCAGGCGGTGGAGTTCCAGAAGTTCTGGGGGTCGAAATCTGAGCTGCGACGGTTCCAGGACGGTTCTATCTGCGAGGCGGTGGTATGGCCGGGCGGCACCGTGCACGAGAAGCGCATGGTCCCCGCGCTCATTGTGAAGCACCTGCTGCAGCTGTGAGTATGAGGCGTTTCCGGGACCCGCGGGGTCTCAGGGCGGCTGCTCGTACACACAGGGGTCCTATAACTTGGCTTTACACGGGTTCCAAGCCTTAAGTTAATAAGGGAAGAGGCAGCGGCAGATCTCATTGTTCGCCGCCCTTGGGCACGTGCCTGTGCCTGCCGCCTCCTTTCTGGCGTGCTACCGCTCCTTTGGAATCCCAGCGTCAAATGACGCCGTGGCGGCGCTTTGCCATGGAAACGCGACGTCATAACATCATTTGACGGTGGGATTCCAAAGGAACAGGAGCGCGGCAGAAAGGAGGCGGCAGGACACAGGTAAGTGACTTCCCATTAGGTTCGATAGGCCCGAAAGCGCGGCAAAATGATATAGGGGTGGAAAGTTTTGCCGACCTTGGCCCAGGCCAAATCTGATCCTGGACAGGAGAGTAACAAAGCAACGATGGCACAAGCTGGATATTTAGCCAATAACGGCGCACGGAGAGTAGAATTTAACATTAGGTGGCAAATGTTGGTATATCTGTTTTCTGGGTGTATACATAGACGCACCTTTTATATACGTGGTGTTGCGGTCTCTTAGGAGAGGGCCGTGTAGCCAGGTGTCTCAGTATGTTATGCAGCATACAACACCACTATTTAATAAGGTCATTTTGAATGAGTAGACACCCCCTCTCTCTCTTAAATATAAAGCATTTTTTTCTAGTTCCTATTAAAAACAATGCAATATTTAGTTACAGCGCCCTTTGTCCTAACATTTTAACCACCTACAACACTGCTGCCGTTTCCTGCCGCAGGCGGGGTAACTGGGTCATTGTGACGAACACGTATACAACATTGTGTAACGGGGGGGAGGTTTGCGCCTTAAAGTCCCACCTTTGAGCTTGTTCTGGAGAAGAGGCTCCTGGGCTGCGAGACGTGGGGTCCTGCCCCCCTTTAATGTATTTTATTACGTGATACGCTGCACTCGGGAGCCTCCCTTTGTCTCCGGAATGGTTGTAGTGGAGTGTTGTGGAGATCTGCTCGTACCTTGGGGCTTTATTCTTTATCTCGCTCTGGCAATCCTTCTTTTTTTTATTTTATTTTTTTTGGCAGAATTCAAGTTTGATTTTTTTAATACACAAAACAATAAATCTCCGGTGTGAAACTAACCGCAAACAATTAAATGATTAAATATGATCCTGTACAACGGTTTCCCAATGTTTCCTCTGCTATTCCCAGGAGGAGGTGTCTCTGTAACTATTGCGATGTAAAGGAGGGATTTGTGTAGAGATTGTTAAATACAAGATGGTGGGAGGAGGAAGAATAGAAAGAAAGGAGCAGCGTGGTTTTTTTTATCATCTATTTTTATGCGCACGGAGCAGTCGGCGTTTCAGGCCGCAGCTGGACCGTGACTCAGGTAGTTTGAACACGTGTGTGTTTTTCCCCAGACACGCTGATATACCGGAATCCTGCGTCAGCTACACGGGCTCGCTGCTGGACACGGTCATCACCAGAGGGAGAGAGGTACACACAGGAGCGCTCTGCCGCGCCACCGCTCACGGACGCGCGCGTCCCTAGTATACAAACGCCTGGCTAATACGGCCTATTATAATTGACGCGCAGCAGCACTATATCTCACGCCTAATACAGCAGTGAGGAAACGCATCTCCACACTCCCTCCCTCTCTCGTGCCCCTCCCCCCCCCCCCCTGCTGCACAGGGTAGTACGGCAGAGGAGAAACGCGTGTCTCGCGCTCCCTGAGCCTCTCCGACATTACACAGAAATAGTTCTGTTTAAGAGATGTTGATGCAGAATATTTACGGGGACCTTTAACGATGGCCATCGAGATGATTCTCTGCAAGCGTCTTTAAAGCTAAACTGTAATCGCAGCAGCCCGCGCCTGGGTAACGGGGCACTTTTTTAGACGTGTTCGGGAAGCGCAGCTGCAGGCGTTGTACACACACACACACACACACACACACACACACACACACACACACACACACACACACACACACAGAGGGGTGAGGGGTACACTTCTTCTTTAGGTCTTTCTTTTGGTTAGATATCGGTCTAAGTGTATAGACAAGATTATGTAGCTGTGTATGGCCAGTAATTAGAGGGGGGCCCACGTTCCGCTCCGTGACCCCGGGACACGCCTGGCTGTACTGCCCCCGGGACACGCCTGGCTGTACTGCCCCCTGGGACACGCCTGGCTGTACTGCCCCCGGGACACGCCTGGCTGTACTGCCCCCTGGGACACGCCTGGCTGTACTGCCCCCGGGACACGCCTGGCTGTACTGCCCCCCGGACACGCCTGGCTGTACTGCCCCCGGGACACGCCTGGCTGTAATGCCCCCGGGACACGCCTGGCTGTAATGCCCCCGGGACACGCCTGGCTGTAATGCCCCCGGGACACGCCTGGCTGTAATGCCCCCGGGACACGCCTGGCTGTAATGCCCCCGGGACACGCCTGGCTGTAATGCCCCCGGGACACGCCTGGCTGTAATGCCCCCGGGACACGCCTGGCTGTAATGCCCCCGGGACACGCCTGGCTGTAATGCCCCCGGGACACGCCTGGCTGTAATGCCCCCGGGACACGCCTGGTTGTAATGCCCCCGGGACACGCCTGGCTGTAATGCCCCCCGGACACGCCTGGCTGTACTGCCCCCCGGACACGCCTGGCTGTACTGCCCCCCGGACACGCCTGGCTGTACTGCCCCCCGGGACACGCCTGGCTGTAATGACCCCGGGACACGCCTGGCTGTACTGCCCCCCTTTCACGCCTGGCTGTACTGCCCCCGGGACACGCCTGGCTGTAATGCCCCCGGGACACGCCTGGCTGTACTGCCCCCTGGATAAGCCTGGCTGTAATGACCCCTCCGCCTCACTCAGACAGGTACCGGTGAGGAGCAGACGGTCAGCATCGTGAAGTCTTACGATGACCTGAGCAGAAAGATTTGGAACTTGGAGGACCTCCCTTTAACGGTCACGTCTGTCCAGGGGACCCACCCATCCCTCCGCTACACGGATGTGAGTAACAGCGTTTATATATTTGGGGAGGGGGTTATGTGTGTTTTTATAAGTGGAAGTATCCTGAGAGCCCATCATAGCCCTGGGTTCAGGACCGACTACAACGAGTCACCTCCCGGGATCCACCGTTTCACTAATTAGTTGATTCTGTTATACTTCCCAATATCAGGGGACCAGATTCCACACTTCTGTCGCACTGATTGCAGATATAAGACTTTATTTCCACTGCCGTATATAAGGTCACAAGGCTATTTTATGGCCATTAGGAAAAAGCCAATGTTTCATTCCAAGCCGTGCGTGCCTGATGAAGGCCGAGAAGGGGTCGGGAAGTGGGCTTCTCTTATCGGCAATAAGAAGATTGTGATTATAATAAGGCACCTGAGCTTCTTCCCGGCGTATGAGCTTTCTTTCAAACTAGGGTTGGACCCCGGGGCTCCGGGCTGAGGGGCCTCCTCGTTCCCGAGGGATTTAATTCTGAAATTCTCCAGGAGAAACAATATGGCCGCTGCGATCAGTCTGACACTGTCGGCCAATAGAAAGCGGTGACATCACTGCGAGATGAGATTGCAGCTAGTGATAGATTTGTTTTTTAATAACTGATCATTGAGGGTGTCCCATGGAACTTGGCGCCTCTGCTCAGCCCCGGAAGACACCTGGATATTATATGAATTGCCACTTTAATGCAACCATTTAGAAATGGCCATAAAGTGCTGACATGGCTTTTACAGCTTGTGTGGTACCGGCGCCGGTCTCCTAACCCCAATTAGTACCCAGTGGTCAAATGTTACGGTATTTGGGTTACAGAGTACCGGTACTTGTTTTTTTTTAGGAAATTTTACCACGAACATTGATCATTTATATACCAACACTACTTGTTTTTTCTTATTTATAAACCTAAACTTGCCCTATTTTGATCCTTTTTTTAACCCGTAAGTGGGATTCGCGTTATAGGGCGGCCTCTCTCCCTCTACCCCTGATGAAGATACGTTAAATACGGTGACCTGTGTAACCGCGGCGTGCAACACGTTTAGTGAACATGTTGGGGTTCTTCGGCGACCCGCGGGGTTTTACTTCCATAACGGTTTCTTTGGTACAGGCCCATATTCACTAAGTTGTGCGGCACAGCAGATAAAGGTTTCTGCGCTCACAACTGCCCCTATTGCATTAAATAATCCCGAGGGGCCGGGTGGGGCCTGTTAATGAGCTTCCTGGGGATGTTGCAGACGTGAGCTCAGAGCAAGGATTGCCGCTGAGCGCGTGGTATTGTGCAGTACAGTAATACATTGTGTTTCTGCCCCCCAGGTGTTCCCGCCTGCGCCTGTGAAGCCGGACTGGTCATACTTCGTTGTTGTAAGGGACAAGAGGAGCCTCGCCCCCTCTATAGAGAAGCCTTGCCCGGCGTATGTAGCTCCTATGAAAGGTAAGTCCGCTGTGTAATGAACGCCGAGTCCCAGGGTTTCACCCTCCCGTGGCGACTGGGCAGGGAGGCAATATAAATAGGAGAGGGCGGTTTGGCATAATGACCATTACAGAGCAGCAGTTACACCAGTAGTGCTCAGCACCAGTCCTCAACCCCCTCACATGGCCGTGGTTACATGTAACCTACACAATGAGCTGGGAAGGGGAGAGTTTGCTTTTCCGCAGTCCGATCAACCGAATTCTCACTGTTTATTCTGCAAGAGTTTACACGGGCATAGCTCCTCCCCCTCCCCTTATCTTTATTGGCTGATAAGAACAGAGTGAGCTAACGGTAAAGGAAACACTTTACTGACAAACACTTCCCCCGAAGATATTCAGCTTGTATTTCATTTCCCAGAAGCCGCCCAACCTTTACGTTTTAACATGGTGAAAGAGGCCACACTTGCCTGGTGGGAGAACCTGCTGTAGCATAAGGATCCCTGTGTCTGCAATGCGTCTCCTTCTCCTTCCAGTGATATGCCACATGGAAGGAAGTGGGAAGTGGCCCCAGGATAAAGATGCCATCACACGGGTCAAAGCCGCCTTCCAGATCCGACTGGCCGAGCTCCTGAGGTCCCAACACCAGCTGCTCTGCAAAGCCAGTGCCGCTCACACCGATGTGTTCAAGGTAAGCCAGTGCCGCTCACACCGATGTGCTCACGGTAAGAGCCAGTGCCACTCACACCGATGTGCTCACGGTAAGAGCCAGGGCCGCTCACACCGATGTGCTCACGGTAAACCAGGGCCACTCACACCGATGTGCTCAAGGTAAGACAGGGCCACTCACACCGATGTGCTCAAGGCAAGAGCCAGGGCCGCTCACACCGATGTGCTCACGGTAAGAGCCAGGGCCACTCACACCGATGTGCTCACAGTAAGAGCCAGGGCCGCTCACACTGATGTGCTCACGGTAAGAGCCAGGGCCGCTCACACCGATGTGCTCACGGTAAGAGCCAGGGCCGCTCACACCGATGTGTTCAAGGTAAGAGCCAGGGCCGCTCACACCGATGTGCTCACGGTAAGAGCCAGGGCGCTCACACCGATGTGCTCACGGTAAGAGCCAGTGCCACTCACACCGATGTGCTCACGGTAAGAGCCAGGGCCGCTCACACCGATGTGCTCAAGGTAAGAGCCAGTGCCGCTCACACCGATGTGCTCACGGTAAGAGCCAGGGCCGCTCACACCGATGTGCTCACGGTAAGAGCCAGTGCCACTCACACCGATGTGCTCACGGTAAGAGCCAGGGCCGCTCACACCGATGTGCTCAAGGCAAGAGCCAGGGCCGCTCACACCGATGTGCTCAAGGTAAACCAGGGCCACTCACACCGATGTGCTCAAGGTAAGACAGGGCCACTCACACCGATGTGCTCAAGGCAAGAGCCAGGGCCGCTCACACCGATGTGCTCACGGTAAGAGCCAGGGCCACTCACACCGATGTGCTCACAGTAAGAGCCAGGGCCTCTCACACTGATGTGCTCACGGTAAGAGCCAGGGCCGCTCACACCGATGTGCTCACAGTAAGAGCCAGGGCGCTCACACCGATGTGCTCACGGTAAGAGCCAGTGCCACTCACACCGATGTGCTCACGGTAAGAGCCAGGGCGCTCACACCGATGTGCTCACGGTAAGAGCCAGGGCGCTCACACCGATGTGCTCACGGTAAGAGCCAGTGCCACTCACACCGATGTGCTCACGGTAAGAGCCAGGGCGCTCACACCGATGTGCTCACGGTAAGAGCCAGTGCCACTCACACCGATGTGCTCACGGTAAGAGCCAGTGCCGCTCACACCGATGTGCTCACGGTAAGAGCCAGTGCCACTCACACCGATGTGCTCACGGTAAGAGCCAGGGCGCTCACACCGATGTGCTCACGGTAAGAGCCAGTGCCACTCACACCGATGTGCTCACGGTAAGAGCCAGGGCCGCTCTCACCGATGTGCTCACGGTAAGAGCCAGCTGCCCAGGTGATGGATTGTGATCTACTTTGAAGTGGGTGTCCGCCTATCCCATGTCGGCCTGGGTACTGTTTTACAGCTCTGGGTATTCCCAAGTCCGTTTGCTACAAATTTGCCGTGATGAAAGTGGACTGTATTATTATCATTATTATTATTATCATTATTATCATTATTATTATTATCATTATTATCATTATCATTATTATTATTATTATTATTATCATTATTATTATTATTATCATTATCATTATTATCATTATTATCATTATTATTATCATTATTATTATTATCATCATTATTATCATCATTATCATCATTATCATCATTATCATCATTATCATCATGATCATCATGATCATCATGATCATCATGATCATCATGATCATCATGATCATCATGATCATCATGATCATCATGATCATCATGATCATCATGATCATCATGATCATCATGATCATCAGTATCATCATTATCATCAGTATCATCATTATCATCATTATTATTATCATTATTATTTTTTTCTCTAATAAACTGAAATGTTAGCGTTTTCTTTAAACTGGATGTCTGAAAGAATCAGACAATATTGACGAGATTAAGGGCTACGGGGCGGCTTTTGTTTTTTAACCTTGCGAATTGTCGCAACTTGGTGTGGGCAGCGAGTGTCCATTATCTGCCAAATTAGTGTTTGTGTGAATGAGGTCACTTTGTGCGTTCCCTCCTGCACACGCACACACACGCTATACGTGGACGGCAGCGATCGCTGGCAGAGGAACGGGGCGCAGGGGGTAATAGAATACCCCAAAGTTTTTTTGGCGTGCGGGTCCATTCTGTATGTTGTCCCAGGCTTGGCTTCCCCTCCCTTTACTACATACATTTAACAGCTAAGTGACACGCCCACTGGGTGCTCATTTGCATGTCACTACCCAGAATCCCCTGCAGCTTAACCACTGTGTGATGTCATGATGGGGCGGGGAAGCAGGCTATGGGGAGCTGTGGAGGACCTGAGAGGATACTCGGGAGTATTATAGCTTTGCCGTATTAACGTTACCCTGATCGGCTAAGAAACGTCTCCGCTGCCCTTCTGATCCCCCCCCCCCCCATGTCTCTGCAGGACGGCTTTGTGCCCTTCTGATCCCCCCCCTCCCCCCATGTCTCTGCAGGACGGCTTTGTGCCCCTCTGATTCCCCCCCCCCCCCCCATGTCTCTGCAGGACGGCTTTGTGCCCCTCTGATTCCCCCCCCCCCCCATGTCTCTGCAGGACGGCTTTGTGCCCTTCTGATCCCCCCCCCCATGTCTCTGCAGGACGGCTTTGTGCCCTTCTGTTCCCCCCCCCCCCCATGTCTCTGCAGGACGGCTTTGTGCCCCTCTGATCCCCCCCCCCCATGTCTCTGCAGGACGGCTTTGTGCCCCTCTGATTCCCCCCCCCCCATGTCTCTGCAGGACGGCTTTGTGCCCCTCTGATTCCCCCCCCCATGTCTCTGCAGGACGGCTTTGTGCCCTTCTGATCCCCCCCCCTTGTCTCTGCAGGACGGCTTGTGCCCCTCTGATTCCCCCCCCCCCCATGTCTCTGCAGGACGGCTTTGTGCCCTTCTGATCCCCCCCCCCCATGTCTCTGCAGGACGGCTTTGTGCCCTACTGATCCCCCCCCCCCCCCATGTCTCTGCAGGACGGCTTTGTGCCCCTCTGATCCCCGCCCCCCCCCCCCATGTCTCTGCAGGACGGCTTTGTGCCCTTCTGATCCCCCCCCCCCCCATGTCTCCGCAGGACGGCTTTGTGCCCCTCTGATCCCCGCCCCCCCCCCCCCCATGTCTCCGCAGGACGGCTTTGTGCCCCTCTGATCCCCCCCCCCCCCCCCATGTCTCTGCAGGACGGCTTTGTGCCCCTCTGATCCCCCCCCCCCACCCATTTCTCTGCAGGACGGCTTTGTGCCCTTCTGATCCCCTCCCCCCCCCCATGTCTCTGCAGGACGGCTTTGTGCCCTTCTGACCCCCCCCCCCCCCACATGTCTCTGCAGGACGGCTTTGTGCCCCTCTGATCCCCCCCACCCCCCATGTCTCCGCAGGACGGCTTTGTGCCCCTCTGATCCCCCCCCCCCATGTCTCTGCAGGACGGCTTTGTGCCCCTCTGATCCCCCCCCCCCATGTCTCTGCAGGACGGCTTTGTGCCCCTCTGATCCCCCCCACCCCCCATGTCTCCGCAGGACGGCTTTGTGCCCCTCTGATCCCCCCCCCCCCCCCATGTCTCCGCAGGACGGCTTTGTGCCCCTCTGATCCCCCCCCCCCCCCCATGTCTCTGCAGGACGGCTTTGTGCCCCTCTGATCCCCCCCCCCCCCCCCCCTGTCTCCGCAGGACGGCTTTGTGTTCCGCGTGCAGGTGGCGTATCACCGGGAGCCGCAGTACATGAAGGAGTTTGTAACCCCCGAGGGGATGCTGAAATCGCACGACACGGAGGAATCCCGGCAGCTCGAGCTGGAGACGCTTCACCTGCCTCACCTGACCAGCACGCTGCACGGGTATTTCTTCCTATTATTACTCTGCTGACTGTGTAACTAGCACTTTAATACCTGGGCACACAGGGCGTCACAAACCGTGCTGTCAGGTGCCCCAGTTACGGGTGAGTAAGCAGCCCCTGAAGACCTGATTTTTTAAAATTGCGTGTCGGATAAGCCTCCAGCGCAGTGCGCGCCCCGCCCTTTCCCCAATGGCGTGCACCCCCCTCCGGCACTAAAGGCGGTTGTGAACTCATTGTTTGCCCCAAACATTTTGCCCGAGTCCCTTCCGTGCCTTCTCTAACCTTCCAGTAAAGAGATGCCTCTTACCGCAGCTCCGGTCTCACAGTTTCCTGTTTTTAGTGTGATTCCTATGGGCCTTTTTTAATTCCTGTAACCCCGTATGTGCTGTGAAGGTCCCTAACACCCGTCTCGCCCTCCTGTCCATCGTGCTGTGCATATATTGCGGTCCTTAAAGCAACATTCCCCTAAAAATGGCTTCCAGTAACAAGCCAGAACGTGAACTTGTGGAGTTTAGTTTTATTTATTTTCAAAAACGTTGCTGTTTTTGCAGAATTTCCCCCCCAGTTTATTATTTCACGGGCATGAGAAGTTATCAGGTCTTCGTTATTTGCTGCTGGACAGGTGTGACTCTGCCATGCACGGCCCCTGGGGACCGTATTATTTACTGGGTCCTGGTTACTACAGCTCTGTCTCCCGCTCATCCCATATTTCTATCCATTCGCCTTTTATTAGGCCCGAGCCTGTGTGAAACGGTATCAAAGGCTGTAGTGAAATAACACTCGGTCTCATCGTCTATATCCTGATCGTCCTCCCTTGTCAGCCAGTAAAAGGGATCGGATTTATTTGGCCAGATCCCCTTGATCAACTGGAGCCGCTGTAGAAGACAAAAACTGTAATGTACAGAAGTAGTGAGCAGTACTGCTCCCGCTGGCACTTAATACGGTATTGTTATGAGTTATCTCTGCCACATTGAACCCTATGGCAGCGGCGTGATATTCTGCGTTCTAACACCGTATTCTGTGTTATTTGGTAACTGAAGCTTGCTACATCTGTACATTGTCAGGCATTTAGCAAGGTCTAAGGCGCTATGGGCCCGCTGCAGCCAGGTGCAAGTTATAATACCGGGACAGACCCTCACGCGTTCCGCTTATTTTTAGTGTTGGGGAACATCAGCTTTGGTTTTGTGCGTGTCGTTCTCCCGAGACATCTCTCGTCCCTGACACACACCACAGACCAGACATTGAATATTAAGTCGCTCTTACCTTTTCTTTACAATACACGTTGTTGTTGTTGTTGAAGTAGTAGTTCCCCCCCCCCCCCCCCCCTGCTTAAAGCTCCAAATGTTTCCGGCTGACTTTATTTTCCATAAAGGTAGTAAAGACGGTGTTTACAATTTCTTAACCCCCCCCCCCCCCCCTGCACACCAATCCTCCTCCCCACCCTGTGCATTGATAGCTGGGGGTTGGAGGCGCATGCACTGACCCCGCGCCCTGTCTCCCCAGCCTCCAGCAGCAGCACCCTGCCTTCGGGTGCACGTCGCGCCTCGCCAAGCGCTGGATCAACGCGCAGCTCCTGGGCAACGGCTTCTCCGAGGAGTGCGTGGATCTCCTCGTGGCGCATCTATTCCTGCACCCGGCGCCTTTCACTCCGCCCAGGTACCACGGTGGTCTCGCAGGAGGGTTTCAGGGGGGGGAGAGGGGGGGAGGTGGTATTCCCAAGGGGCCCCTCTCCGGTGCCTGGGGCCCCATTTTTGCTCCAATGGACTTAACCGCACTTCTTCCACTGTTTAGTGATGGTGTCTAGTGATAAAGTGCCATCAAAAGCAGCGCTCCTGGCTCTGATTGCAGCAGCGGGATGGGGGACCTGGGATATTTGGACTGGTTTACTGTATCAACAAGTATGGGGGGGGGGGGGAGAGCAGAGAAGCAAGAGAAAGGGTAGGGATGTGATAACAAAGGAATGATCATCCATCCCATCAAAATTTGGCTTCACAAAATATTTGTATTAGTATTTAAAAATGTTTTAAAGCTGCAGTTCAAGCAATATTCTACGTGTTATTTTTTTTTAATAAATCAGTTCCGTACTATGAGAAAATAGTTGTAGCATTTTTAAAAATAAAAAACAATTTTTAAAGATATTTTAAATGTATTATCATGTAGCAAGCATTTTTGTTTCTATAGAAACCATTTATAAAGTCCCACCCCCTTCCCCTCCTGAGACAGGCTCCTGCTCTTGAGCCCCGCCCTCTCTTTAGCAGTGCACCAATTGTATCTAGTGCCTGCCTGGTCACATGATCTTCCACACAGGACTTTGCATCGTGGGTAATGTGGTCCAGCAATAACGGAATTAAATAACCCTGAGCAAAGCGATCGATTACAGGGGAACGGATCGATCGGCAACTTAGCTAATCACGTGTCAGTGTGCAGATTGTATTGATGCACATATTGAATGAAAAAAAAAATATATATATTTTATATAATAAAGTCAGCTTGAACTGCAGCTGTACTATCTCCGTTTTTTCGCCTAATTACGTTGGGGAGCTCACGTGCGGCTCTCTGCTCCATCGTTGCTGACATCGCTGTTGATTCATGGCGCTAATTTCACAGTAACTGT
>NC_134483.1:17267908-17287908 GCF_040206685.1 Ascaphus truei
TCTCTGGAGCCTGGTGATCCCCGGAGCAGCACATGGTTCAGTTCCGAACGATCCAAACCCCCCCGCCCCCACCCCAGGTTCCCATGCTGTAAAACACAAACAAAACACATGTTCGGGTGGGTTTCTCATTTAACTTTCCCTGAACTGGCTTCTGGGTTACAGACCTATTGTTAAACTCTTTATTGTTTTCTCCGGAGGGGCTTGTAAACGTGCGTCATTGTGATCTCGCAGCCACTGTGAAACGCTGCCACAATCGCTGCACGCTGGGAATGGCCAGCACGTCCGGAGTTAAACTAACGACATCCTAACCAGACCCTTTTACATTTCCTGCTGCGGTTTGGGCAGCCCGACCTTTAACCTGCGGTGTGAGAATGACACTCTCAGGCTCGTGGGTATAATGGGAAGCACGTTCTTCTCTGTAACCCCATCCCCTTCATATCTTACAGCATCAATACTACTCAAAGCTTTCAGAAATACTGTCTACAGAGATCATTAATGCTTAATGTCTGTGTGTCTGTATGTCTCACTCTCAGTGTGTCAGTGTGTCACGCTCTCTCTCTCTGTGTCTGTGTGTCTATATGTCTCACTCTCAGTGTGTCAGTGTGTCACGCTCTCTCTCTGTGTCTGTGTGTCTATATGTCTCACTCTCAGTGTGTCAGTGTGTCACGCTCTCTCTCTGTCAGTGTGTCGCATTCTCTCTGTGTCAGTGTGTCGCGCGCTCTCAGTGTCGCGTGCTCTCTGTGTGTGTCTGTGTGTCGCGCCCTCTGTCTGTGTGTCGCGCCCTCTGTCTGTGTGTCGCGCCCTCTGTCTGTGTGTCGCGCCCTCTGTCTGTGTGTCGCGCTCTGTGTCTGTGTGTCTGTGTGTCTTTCGCTCTGTCTGTGTGTCTGTGTGTCTTTCGCTCTGTCTGTGTGTCTGTGTGTCTTTCGCTCTGTCTGTGTGTCTGTGTGTCTTTCGCTCTGTCTGTGTGTCTGTGTGTCTGTGTGTCTGTGTGTCTGTGTGTCTGTGTGTCTGTGTGTCTGTGTGTCTTTCGCTCTGTCTGTGTGTCTGTGTGTCTGTGTGTCTGTGTGTCTGTGTGTCTGTGTGTCTGTGTGTCTGTGTGTCTGTGTGTCTTTCGCTCTGTCTGTGTCTGTGTGTCTTTCGCTCTGTCTGTGTGTCTGTGTGTCTTTCGCTCTGTCTGTGTGTCTGTGTGTCTTTCGCTCTGTCTGTGTGTCTGTGTGTCTTTCGCTCTGTCTGTGTGTCTGTGTGTCTTTCGCTCTGTCTGTGTGTCTGTGTGTCTTTCGCTCTGTCTGTATGTCTTTCGCTCTGTGTGTCTGTGTGTCTGTGTGTCTGTGTGTCTGTGTGTCTGTGTGTCTTTCGCTCTGTGTCTGTGTGTCTTTCGCTCTGTGTGTCTGTGTGTCTGTGTGTCTGTGTGTCTGTGTGTCTGTGTGTCTGTGTGTCTGTGTGTCTGTGTGTCTGTGTGTCTGTGTGTCTGTGTGTCTTTCGCTCTCTGTGTGTCTGTGTGTCTGTGTGTCTGTGTGTCTGTGTGTCTGTGTGTCTGTGTGTCTGTGTGTCTGTGTGTCTGTGTGTCTGTGTGTCTGTGTGTCTTTCGCTCTGTCTGTGTGTCTGTGTGTCTTTCGCTCTGTCTGTGTGTCTGTGTGTCTTTCGCTCTGTCTGTGTGTCTGTGTGTCTTTCGCTCTGTCTGTGTGTCTGTGTGTCTTTCGCTCTGTCTGTGTGTCTGTGTGTCTGTGTGTCTGTGTGTCTGTGTGTCTGTGTGTCTGTGTGTCTGTGTGTCTGTGTGTCTGTGTGTCTGTGTGTCTGTGTGTCTTTCGCTCTGTCTGTGTGTCTGTGTGTCTGTGTGTCTGTGTGTCTGTGTGTCTGTGTGTCTGTGTGTCTGTGTGTCTGTGTGTCTGTGTGTCTGTGTGTCTTTCGCTCTGTCTGTGTGTCTGTGTGTCTGTGTGTCTTTCGCTCTGTCTGTGTGTCTGTGTGTCTTTCGCTCTGTCTGTGTGTCTGTGTGTCTTTCGCTCTGTCTGTGTGTCTGTGTGTCGCGCCCTCTGTCTGTGTGTCTGTGTGTCGCGCCCTCTGTGTGTCTCGCTCTCTGTCTGTGTGTCTGTGTCTTTCGCTCTGTCTGTGTGTCGCGCGCTCTGTGTGTCTGTGTGTCTGTGTGTCTGTGTGTCGCGCGCTCTGTCTGTGTGTCGCGCGCTCTGTCTGTGTGTCGCGCGCTCTGTCTGTGTGTCGCGCGCTCTGTCTGTGTGTCGCGCGCTCTGTCTGTGTGTCGCGCGCTCTGTCTGTGTGTCGCGCGCTCTGTCTGTGTGTCGCGCGCTCTGTCTGTGTGTCGCGCGCTCTGTCTGTGTGTCGCGCGCTCTGTCTGTGTGTCGCGCGCTCTGTCTGTGTGTCTGTGTGTCGCGCGCTCTGTCTGTGTGTCTGTGTGTCGTGCGCTCTGTCTGTGTGTCGCGTTCTCTGTCTGTGTGTCTGTGTGTCGCGCGCTCTGTCTGTGTGTCGCGCTCTCTCTCTGTGGGTCTGTGTGTCGCGCTCGCTCTCTGTGTCTGTGTGTCGCGCACTCTGTCTATCGCTCTCTTTGTACGATACCATTATTATTTTTATTTTTTCTGCGCTTAATCCCTTTTCAGTTTAAATCCTGTGCGTTATTAATGATGACTTGTCTCATATATTAGAAGAGAGGAATATAGTGGATACACAATATTCTTTATATTACAATATATATTTGATGCTGTGATTGCAACATGAGATCTATCACTAGTACAGTAATGGCAGATAACCTGGGTCTCCGGGTCTATAATCCATGTCTCGTACACCCTGTATACAGGATAGGAAGAGGCCGGATTACGTGCTGTGCATGCTGTGCATGCTGTGCGTGCTGTGCATGCTGTGCATGCTGTGCTGTGCATGCTGTGCTGTGCATGCTGTGCTGTGCATGCTGTGCTGTGCATGCTGTGCTGTGCATGCTGTGCTGTGCATGCTGTGCTGTGCATGCTGTGCTGTGCTGTGCATGCTGTGCTGTGCATGCTGTGCTGTGCATGCTGTGCTGTGCATGCTGTGCTGTGCATGCTGTGCTGTGCATGCTGTGCTGTGCATGCTGTGCTGTGCATGCTGTGCTGTGCATGCTGTGCTGTGCATGCTGTGCTGTGCTGTGCATGCTGTGCTGTGCTGTGCATGCTGTGCATGCTGTGCATGCTGTGCTGTGCATGCTGTGCTGTGCATGCTGTGCTGTGCATGCTGTGCTGTGCATGCTGTATGCAGTTGGCCATATGGTCCCAAATGGGAAACATCACAGCTAATAAATGCATTAAGCTACTTTGATTATAAAATGGCGGCCTGGCGCAGTGTAGCTTTACAGTAAGGAGAAAGCAGATTACTAGTGGGACTTCCCCTACAGTACACCACCACATGAGCAGCGTGACAGGAAAGGTGCACGTGGTCTGTGCGCGGTGAGCCGTGGAACGGGCTCTGACCACGGAGGAGCAGGAGATTTCTGCAGGCGACTTCTGCAATAAATACCACAAAGTGCACCCGAGGACGTGTTCTATGCAGATAAAGCCTCTCTCCTTATACCCGCTCTCTGTATAACACATTAAGCAGCAGTCACTACAAGGAACTGCACATTTTACAACTCCCTACTTTTTCTGTACACACCCCACCACACACCCTTCCACCCACCACCACACACCCTTCCACCCACCACCACACACCCTCCCACCCCAACACACACCCTCCCACCCCAACACACACCCTCCCACCCCACCACACACCCTCCCACCCCACCACACACCCTCCCACCACACACCCTCCCACCCCACCACCACACACCCTCCCACCACAACACACCCTCCCACCACCACACACCCTCCCACCACACACCCTCCCACCCCACCACCACATACCCTCCCACCCCACCACATACCCTCCCACCCCACCACATACCCTCCCACCCCACCACCACACACCCTCCCACCCCACCACACACCCTCCCACCCCACCACACACCCTCCCACCCCACCACACACCCTCCCACCCCACCACACACCCCACCACCACACACCCTCCCACCCCAGCACCACACACCCTCCCACCACCACACACCCTCCCACCCCAGCACCACACACCCTCCCACCCCACCACCACACACCCTCCCACCCCACCACCACACACCCTCCCACCCCACCACCACACACCCACCCCACCACCACACACCCACCCTCCCACCCCACCACCACACACCCACCCTCCCACCCCACCACCACACACCCACCCCACCACCACACCAACCCTCCCACCCCACCACCGCACACCCTAACACCACCGCACACCCTCCCACCACCGCACACCCTCCCACCACCCCACCACCGCACACCCTCCCACCACCCCACCACCGCACACCCTCCCACCACCCCACTACCGCACACCCTCCCACCACCCCACCACGCCACGACCGCACACCCTCCCACCACCCCACCACCGCACACCCTCCCACCACCCCACCACAGCACACCCTCCCACCACCCCACCACCGCACACCCTCCCACCACCCCACCACCGCACACCCTCCCACCACCGCACACCCTCCCACCACCCCACCACCGCACAACCACCCTCCCACCCCACCACCGCACCACCCTCCCACCCCACCACCGCAACACCCTCCCACTTTGTCTTTCTATGGAGGTGATTCCCTGAATCCTATAGGGGGCAAAGTGGTTTCCACACGCCCAATATCCCCCGCCCGCCCTACAAGACTGGTTCATTAACCCCCTGTGTTTGTTTTTTTTGTGCCTCGTTCAGATGTGGAGTACACCGAGATCAGGAATGACTTTGTGTCCACACGAGCCCAGCTCCCCGTCATGTTCATCGCGACATCCAAGGACAAGAAGGATTCGGTGTGGACCAAGAAGCGGCCGTCTGCCCAGGTGAGAGCGTCCCTGGGGCCGTCTACGTTTCCCCGCTCCCTTCCCTTGTGCCCTGAGCGCCTCCATGTCATGACCTCACCAGAGCATTTCAATGCACCGGGAGTGTTGCGTCTTTGATCTTGGGAAGATATCACATCTTGTAAATAAGACCTTTGCTTTTCTGTTGAACCCGTTTCTGGCTCTGCCGGCACTGAATGGGGTTAATCTGTATAGGTGCATGTCTGAGTCTTGGCAAGGGATAAAGCCGGTGCAAGTTGGCTCAGCTCAGAAGAACGAGGAGCGCCGGATCTAAAAAGCATGACCAATTTGGTGGGCATGAATGTATGGTAACTCCCGGAGCGGGGAACTAAGCCGTTTTATGTGTCAGATTAATGCTGGCACGGCCCAGGTAGTAGGGTGGAGCATTGAAAACCGGCTAACCACTGCCAGAAGGGCGGGTCCTTTCCCCAGAGTCGCTGTATGGTTTATTCAGCTCATCTTCATGGCACGGTGACCTTCTCCCAGGCCCGGTGACCTTCTCCCAGGCCTGGTGACCTTCTCCCAGGCCCGGTGACCTTCTCCCAGGCCCGGTGACCTTCTCCCAGGCCCGGTGACCTTCTCCCAGGCCCGGTGACCTTCTCCCAGGCCCGGTGACCTTCTCCCAGGCCCGGTGACCTTCTCCCAGGCCCGGTGACCTTCTCCCAGGCCCGGTGACCTTCTCCCAGGCCCGGTGACCTTCTCCCAGGCCCGGTGACCTTCTCCCAGGCCCGGTGACCTTCTCCCAGGCCCGGTGACCTTCTCCCAGGCCCGGTGACCTTCTCCCAGGCCCGGTGACCTTCTCCCAGGCCCGGTGACGCGCAGCTCCAGTAACTGTGCTGACTCGGGGGCATCCGCCTTGTTTCCTCTAATACGCAGGAGAAAGGGGACGGGATGCGGAGTAGAGGTGCTAGTGTGTTACCCCGGGGCAGGCTGTGTTACCCCGGGGGGCAGGCTACACCCCCAAATAAGGAGACACTAATGTGAATGTTTGTCAGGCGACATGTTCTAACTATTTCTAGAAAAGATGGAATATAAATAAAATGACCCCGGTACATTATGCCAGGTCCTGCGTCTCTGCTGCCCGGGTGTCCCCTCCTGGGATTGTCACTTAGTCATGCCTGGGACAGGGAGTAATACCATTAATATAAACTGGCATCTTTATTCATAAAGTATCCGCATTTTTCGCGGCGTGCGTGCTCCTTGTATGGCGGTGTACGCCTGGCACCATTAATGACAAAATGGCGACAGAATAAAACCCGTGTTCATTTTACATTTGTAAACCTTGTTTTTTTTTTAGTTTTTTTTATGAATGTTAAAATACTTAATTGTTGGCCTGTAGCCTGCTGCTAATCGCTCTCGTGCTTCATTTTAAGAGCCTCGCCTTATTGCAGTGCAGCCATCACAGAGATGGAACTTCAGGGGAGCGCGCGATACAAGCCCCACGGAGTGTCTGGGGAGTGAGGGGTTGGACTCTTAACGAGTTCTTCACTCCAGTCCTCAAGACCCCTGCAACAGGTCAGATTTTAAGGATGGCCCTGCTTCAGCACAGGTGGCTCAGTCAAAGAGCCACTGATTGAGCCACCTGTGCTGAAGCGGGGATATCCTTAAAACCTGACATGTTGGGAGGGGGGGGGGCCTCTTGAGAACTACTGCTCTAACGTACGTTGTATTCTCCTCCCAGATCCTGCAGCGCCTGATTGTGCTCTCCTTGGAGTCCCTGCATGTCCTGGAAAAGCAGCTGATGGACCCCTCGGGAAAGCATGACATCAAGGTGGGTGATCTGTTATAATGCAGGCTCCACAATAGCATGCACAGTGTTGCACATTGACGTGTGCTGGCACAATGAGTCCCTGGCAAAGTCACTTCGTCCACTTCTAGCAGTGATGTCCCCATGGAGTCCCTCCTTCAGCCAACTTCTTCTCTTGCTCATGAAGAGCACTTTTATTTTGTCTTGTATGGTAAGGTGAAAGGCCTGTCCAGGTAAGTGTAATACTACGCCCCTTCATGTGCCTCTCGGTAAATATGTCAAGATAATTGGTACTTGGCACACGAGCTTGTGCAATATTTATTTCTCAAAGCGGTCATGGGAGGTCCATCTGTATTGCAGAAGTAAATTGCAGGTAACAGCCTTTAGGGTGGAGGAGGCAGCCTTGGGTGTCCGAATCTCAGCCTGACATAATTGGCAATTAGTCTGAGCTCGGGGAGGAGAGCCTGAAATTAATGATTAATAAATAAATAATAATAATAATTAATAATAGTTGATTTGGACCATTGACCAATGGTGTCCGTGCTACACTCGATCTTTGTAGGATGGTGCAGCACAGACCCCAAAATCCCAGATCTGAAAATCCCAGATGATCTGAAATACAATATCAATGACAAATACCAGAAATTGTGATCGCCGGTGAGAACCGCGCAGTCTTCCCATCCTCGTTTCTGCTGTGAAATCTCAGACCCTACTACATCCTTTTGGTTCCTTTGATTTTTAGGCACGGCTTGGGCCTATAACAAGCATTTTTAAGTTCCCTTACTGCATTAGCCTCTACTACCTACGCTGGGAGACTGGTCCAGGTGGCACCACCCTGTCCATGAAGTAGTACTCCCTCCCAGTTCCCCTGAGCTCCGAACCCTGCGGTTTCCGAGCATGACCTCTTATTCCAGCACTTATATCTCTGAAATGTGCTTCCCTCCTGAAAGTAGTTCATACTCTTTATGTATCCCCTCTCCCCTCTTCTCTTCCCCCATCTCTTCTCTCCCCCTTCTCTTCTCTCCCCCCTTCCCCTCTCCCCCCCCTCTATCCCCAGCTGTACATGCCGATGCCTAAACATAAATAACTTGCGTTGTGTGCTAGTGAGTTCAATGCAGTTCCACAAAACCCCTCTATAATGCCAACAGTGACCTGTTTACAGACACGGGGCCCTCAGCAGTTTAGTGCTTCATGCACTTTGTCATACAAGCGACCTGTAGAGAGATTTGGTGTTTTACAAACGTCTCCAGTAAGTGGGAGCGTGTGAGCTGGTCCCTTCATGCATTTTTATACGCATTGTGTTAAAGATCTATTGCCCCTTGTTCTGTAAGCACCAGTACTGCTGATCCGGTTGTATTGCATGGAACACCCCCCTTGTCAGTCGGGCTTTCCATACGATGCTGCCAAACCGGTGGTATTGGAGCTTGCAGAATAATGGCCCTCGTCTTTAGAAACCTATGGGCAAGATAACGTTTCTACGATTCACCCCAAGAGTGCATGTTATCAAATACCCCGAATCTGATACTTAGCATGTTGCCCCAATGCCCAGAGTTATCGTGCATACCTCCGTCACCGCCGCCAAGCTCCAGTAACCACAAATGACTGACATGTTTCCTTTAAAAATAATACATCTGCAGTTGAATCCTGAGACCAGAGGGAGAGATCTCATGAAGGCTGAACAATGAATATGGGTGAGACTGTCTCCCAATGAGCCAGACCCCGGAGAGGCTCATCTCTTGTCCTGGCATGTACACCCATTCTTGTAAGGGCTTATCCTTTTACAGCAGACCTTTACCCCCATACCTGTCCCGGTCACTTGGGCAGCTCTGCTTTCCCATTCGCTTGCAGTAGAGGGAGCTACAGGTGTGTGTGTGATCTGAGCTGAAGACCTGTTTCTGCTAATGATCCATTGGCCCGTGATAGCTGTTTGCAACTACAACGGATTTATCTTCTCGTCTCTTGGACCTTGTTAAGAGTCAGGAGATAAATACTGTGGGAACAATGTAACACAATATACTGAGCATGTGAAGTACAAAGCAGAGAAACACAGCAGTGGTCCCAATATGCTGTTAAAAATGTAACATAGTGGCTGCTAGTCCTAAAATGTTATCAAGCCTAGCAACATAATTCGAGTTTGGAAATATTGTTGATGATTAAAACAGGGACCACTAGTCCTGCTACATACATGTTGTACTTCTACCTAATGCTGTGTATAATCTGCCAACCTGGAATATCAACACTTTTGTGACCAATTTGTAACGAGACTGCGTATATCCAGGTCTTGGTGACCCTGTGTGGGACCTGTGATTTGTATCTTTTCTGTACCCTGCATGTAATGAGTTTTGAATGCATGTTTTAGCCATGGTTCTGGTTTTAAACCTTAAAAAGGCTTTCATTTATCTGTCCTATGATTTATATATTTTCATTCTTTTAAGATCTTTTTCTGTGCAGTCATTATTGATGCCTCCTTTTTTTTTTCGGGGTACAGCTTTGAATGGACTGTACCTCAGCTGGGAATTTACTTTATTTCCGTAGTGTCATTTCCCCACCTTGGTGGAAGACGTGTGTATTGGTTAAGGTGTTCTTGAATACACAAGCTTGTGAGTTGAGTCCTTATCTCAATCACTCCTGTTGGGCAAATCATTTTCTCCCTATCTGTATCTCACCCGCCTGGAACTGGGTAATGTATTATTGTTTCTCCATTTTGATGCTGCGGCGCAGACACATGTAACAGAAATGCTATCGATATTGTGCTCGCCGTTTGCTAAAGATATCTGGCAATTTACTCATGGATTTTCTGAACATCACGACTGCTCAATCAACACAGCAACTGTATTGGGCAGCAGCATTGTTTGATGGAATTAGTCCATCCACTGGGGTCTAGATGCATTTATAATTGTGACATCCTGCCTGTTTTTGGGTGACCAGTGGCCATTGCTCTTACACCCATGCCTGCACTCCAGGGCCCATTAGTGGTGGAGCCACGGTGGAATTATCCCCCACATGCCATTGTACTATAGAACTCTCTGACGCGCTCTGTAAGGGACGTTGAGTCTCCAGTGAGCTGATGGCACACGATGACCTCACTACTTGAAACCAAACCTCTTGCCCTCTTTATGTTGAATTATTGAAAGGATTGTGGCTTCACCAAACCTAATGCTTCTGGCAGCAGAAGGTTTAACCTTAATGGCTTTGCTGTGGCGCCAAACCTCTCATGATATATCGGTTACAATATAACGGCCACACTCGGGCTGGCACCTTCTTGGTCTTTAGCAGGACACTACTGCCAGGGGCTGGAGGGTTGTAACATACCTTAAAGAGTGAAAGCAAAGTGCTTAAGGACTAAACATTTAATACAACGTTTTGCATACAGCAAAAGTAGCAACAAAATGAGCGATTCCGAGGAACAACATTGTTTTGTGATCGATGTTTTGGCGCTCACACAGCGCCTTCTTCAGGATTCGGCAGATGCGGAGAACAAATACTGTCTCTGGCTCAACCAACGACACGAGAACCTGATGATTAAAAGGCACAATCACCAAGTAAACTAAACCAACCAACAAAAATCAAGTGGTCCGTTTCCCCAGAGCAGCTGCATGTGAGGTCAGAGCTGCACACGTATGAACTAATAGTGTGGGTTTAGCTTTGAGGAGGCGCTGGTCTTGTTTGCAGTAAGGCGTTGGTCTTGTTTGCGCAAGGTTGTTGCAATATAGTCTCCGCTACTAAAAGTCGCTGCACGTGGTGAGCGCGCACAGTTTTACAGGCATAGGATTGAAAGTTAGAGGTGTGTGTGTTTGTGAGTGTGTGTGTTACACACTGCTTGAAGTCAGAGAAAAGGAAGTGGGATGGTTTGTGTATCGTTTCATTGGAGAAATAAGGAAGTGGGGTGATTTATCCACAGACACGAAGCCTTCTCGTTTCTTATGAGACATGATGGGAATAAGCGCTTCAAACATGAACGTAAACACTTAGAAAAGCAGAGCCCTGCAGAGCTTACAGTCCAAGTGTGTGTGTGAGAGAGAGAGAGAGAGAGAGAGAGAGAGAGAGAGAGAGAGAGAGAGAGAGAGAGAGAGAAAATATATATATATATATATATATATGTGTGTGTCAGTCAGATATTGAGGGGCATTTTAGATGTGTCTGCAATAAGTTACAGGGGTTTTAGGCCCAGTTGAGCTTTATGTACAAGGAATAGACAAGACATCCTTGAGCAGAACACAAGAGGCGAGCAGGTATATAGCAAGAAATTGGGGCTGAGATGAGGTGGCGCAGAGGAGTCTATAGCCTTAAAACAGAATTTTGGAAGTAATATGGGATTTAGCGGGAAGTCGGGAGAGGTATTTCAGCTGGAGAGAAGCAGATTTAGGAGTGTGAAGTGATTCTAGCTGCAGCATTTAGGATAGATTTACAGCAGAGAAAGTTGAGGCAGGAAGGGATGTTACAGTAGTCGAGTGGAGAGAATGAGGGCCTGTGTTAGTTTTAGAAGTAGAGACACAAAGGAAAGTGCATCTTTACAATGTTACATAGGAAAAATTAACAGGTTTCCTTGACCTTGGTCTAGTTTCAGTGGGGGGTGGGGGTCAAATGGGACATCTAGGCAGCATGCTTGTTATACTGGGTTTACGATGATGCTACCAACAGTAATGAAGAAGGGGGCGTTGGGGCCAGGCTTGGGCGGAAGTATGAGGAGCTATGTCTTTGACTTGTTAAGTCTGAGTTGGCAGAAGGCCATCTAGGCTGGTACACTGTAGCAAGAGAGACATTCGGAGACTTGGGATTGGACAGCAGGTGTAAAGCCTGGGATTAACAATACATTTGTTTGTCATCATAGAGGTGATAAGGTCACATAGAGAGAGTGTAGAGTGAAAACAGAAGAGGTCACATGACTGACCCTTGAGGCAGGCACACAGAGGAATTGACAAAGGAAGAGGCGGTGTTGGCAAACGAGACACCCAAAAGTATGTCCAAGTAAGAGGGAATCTAGAATAGAGCTTTTTTACAGATACCAAGAGTTGGGAGAATGTGAAGGAGAAAAGGGTGGTATACTGCATCAAAAGCCGCAGAGAGGTTGAGTAATATAAGCAGGAGGTAATTACCATGGCCTTTGCTAGCGTGAAGTGAAAGTCCTTAGTTAATTAGGGTAGGGCCGTTTCAGTGGAGTGAGCAGTGCGGAAGCCAGATGGTAAAGGATCTAGGAGAGAATAGGAATTAAAGCTGCAGTTCAGTCAATATCCTGCATGTGTGTTTTTTTTAATAAATCAGTTCTGTAGTAAGAAAAAATACTTTTAGCATTTTCTGTTTTTAAAAAAACTTTGAAAGACCAATTTTCTTGTATTCTATTTTAACAGCCATTTGCTAAGGCACTGCCCCTTCATGTCCTGTCACAAGCCCTGGCACACCCCTTTGTCAGCCCTGCCCTCCCTCTAGCACATGTCAGTGCAAGATTGCTCATGAATATTCATGAGCTCCCACTGACAGACAAGCAGAATATAAACAGATCCCTTCACTAATTATGTCATCAAATTTCGACCTATCAATACATGGAGAACGAATTGACCGGCAGCTATACAGTTCTTTAGGTAATTAGAGATTGCCCACATAAAACTTTTGAAGTAAAAAAATAAATTTCAAAAAAAAAAAAAAGACTGAAGTGCAGCTTTAAGAAAATGGAGCAGGTGAGAGAATTCAAAGCGTTTTAGGGAGTTTGGAGCCCAAAGCCAGGATCTGTATTCTTCCTTTCAAATGTGCTGAAAGTTCCACAAACTGCTTTATAATTGGCACTTGTTCATAATTTGCTCTTGATCCAGTGGTGCTTCAGCAGTAACCTACCAGAGACCCTACATCGCTCCTCAGAGAAGGCACAAATAGTGTAAATTCTGTGTCAGACCAGCAGACCTCCATTATCAAAAACCTTTTATTGAAACAGTCCGCCTGGCAGTGAAAGGGTGGCCCTGCTTTGCGTCAGGCAGCGAACATCTGGAGGGCCCTTTTTATCTCTTGGGGCCTGGTTCTGGGCTGCTCTTAACGGTTTTTGCTAGCTCTGTAGAGTCCAGCGTTTAACCCAATAATAACCCGAGTGGAGGTATATGGTCCTGAAGGTGTTTAGTTTTGGATGGGGGAGTTGTTACCACGTAACACCTTCTGTACCATTGTCAGTGCGTTCCCTGTGACACGCCAGCCCTGACAGGCTTTGCCGGAGCCGCTGGTAAGACGACACCACTTCCAAGGTTGGTGGTGTTTTTAATTTTTTATTATTCATCTTTAAAACCCGATGTCTATTTGTCACTTGCGGCATAAGTGCAACAGTGCGCGACGTTTGACTCTCCCCTTGCCTGCCACAGCATGCCCGGGCACCTCGGGACTGCCCATTATGTTTGGGCTCTGGACACCGTGCTTACACGTTCACTTGGCTGGAAAGTGTTCCAAGACCAGAGACATAATGCAGTGCATGCAACATAACTATCTATACACAGGATTATTCTCCCGCAGAGTGTACAATAACAATGGGACTTGTAGTGAGACAAAGGTGTCTCTTATCCAAGCATTCTTTCACAGGTCTTGTATACTGGGCCATTAATGGTCATAACCCCACCTGTTGCTACTGTGGCAACAAGTGAGGGGGAAGTTGCAACCTGTAAGAGCAATAAGGCATTCTCCTGCCCAGTGTAAACTGCGTTACATGTCCCATCCGAGCATCAATAATCCCAATTATCCAGAGAACCCGCAGAACCGGTGGTTCCGTTCGCTTTTCCCCCCTTCGTGTAAAAGAAAATGGTTGCATAAATATATGACCTTATCCAATAGCCCTGTCGAACACTCCACAAATAGTGTAGAAGCGCGCTGTTACTTCACGTACTGCCACGAGGGGCACAGGTTTCCACGGGGAATGAGGAACCTATGAAGGGACAGCAACGGAGGCGACACACCACTGGATAATAGTGTTAGATTGACGTTTTTGTTCCACTTTGGTAATAAGGTGCAAAGTAAGACTGAAGCGTTGATCCTTTAATAAACCAGGATATCATGCGCACACGTTCAGTGGGGCGCGCGCCGGCCGTCTCACTTTCTGTTCCTAATTGAATATCCAAACATTGCCTTGCTTGGACTCTTGGGTTACAGCGACGGGCGCTTTGTGAGCAGTGTCATTTTTCCCATTAGGCCTGGGCCTAGGGCGGCAAAAATGTCCGCCCCCTATACGTTTGCCGTGCTCTTGGGCCTATCAGGCCTGGCGGGAAGTCACATAGCTGCTGCGGGCCGCCTCCTTACCTGCCGCCCCCCTCCTGAACCGCAGCATCAAATGATGCAGCAGACGTCGGCAACGCGACGTCGCAGCATCAAATGACGTCGCGTTACTATGGCGACGCTGTGCGATGTCACATTGGTGTCATGAGGGCGCGGTTCAGGAGGCGGCGGTGGGGGGGGGCGAAGCAAGGAGGAGATGGGGGGCGAAGCAAGGAAGCGGCCGCAACAGCCAAGTTGTGTGTGTGTGTGTGTGTGTGTTCGCGTGTGTTCGCTCTCTGGGGTTTGTGACATTGTCTGTGCAAATCATACAATGTTCTAATCACTGGGCGGGGGATTCATTTTAGCGCGTGACCTGAAACGGGCATATTTTGCACTTTGTATTTTTAAAATCCACGTGAAAGGAAAGAATAATCCTCAGCGGCAGGAATCTGCGGCAAACCAAGTAAACATTGGAACCATTTCACTGCCAGCGAGACCTGCTAGGGGTGGCCAGCGCCCGTCCTCAAGGGCTACCTGCAGGTCAGGTTTACAGGATATCCCTGCTTCAGCACAGGTGGTGCAGTTTTCGACTGAGCCACCTGTGCTGAAGCAGGGATATCCTGAAAACCTGATCAGTTGGTGGAGGTGAGGACCTTTTGTTGGCCACCCGTGTGCTAGATATTACACTGTAAATATATCACATTCCCCCTAAGGATATTTACCTGCCACGGGAGACCAGCACTTTTAACACCTTTCTGGGATCATTCAGTGGGCAAAACAAGGTAGTGGAATAAAATGAGGTTATTTGGGTGAAACTCGCGTACACACAATGAATATACAAAATACAGGAAGAATACACACTTACTGGGGGTCTGGGGTCGACAACTAGCCTCAAATAGGTGCAGGGTGCCTGCTTCGCAAGGCTTACCCTGACCGAGACCTCGTCCCGGGCTTCCTGGTCCACTTTTTGAGGAGAAGACCCAACCGCGACCGCTACGTTCAATTCTGAGATCTTGGTCCTCGCGTCTGACTTAGCCTCCGCTAGGCAGGCTTTCCTCGCTCCAGAAAGGAAGCCGGTAGCTCTGCTATTCGCAGCAGAGCAACTTTGAAAAACTCGCCTTTGCCTCACCGACTCGAGCCACAGATCGTCTGGTTCTCTGGTCGGGCAGTCTCCTTACATACACCCCGCTGAGCTATCTCTAGCATGGAATACAGACTGCTGACCAATCCGAGCATGGGAACTTTCCCACCAGCCAATCACGAGCCGGAGGCTCGCCTGGCTTTACCCAATCAAAGGAGGGGGCGTGGTTAGGCTCAGATTGCGGGAAATATGAATTGGCCAATGGGAAACGTGCTTACGAGCAGCTTCTTTCCCCAGCCAACCCATTGCCGCCCGCTGGGCAGGCTCCACCAGGTCTGGCAGTCCAAGCTTTGCCCCAGCGGGGCGCCCTTATTCTCTGGACCTGGTACTCCGCCCTTCCCCGGTTGCCAGTTGTCCTGACACCTTGCCCATCTGCTCCTTTGATCCGCCATTGCCATGCAGACCCCCCAGCTAATTACATTACCGGGGCTGGCTGCATAGAAATAGATACCCATTGTTTAACTTTGGGAACTTGGAGTCTAAAACTTGCTCCCTAAACATGACCCCTAGAACTTGGCCCCTAAAACTTGGACTCTGTAATCGGGATTTAAAACAGGCTCCTGCACTGTGTTAAAACCCAATTGCAGAACCTGCTGCTGGGGCACAGATTTCCCATAGAGTTACATTAGACTTCCATAACCCAACAGTGTTTTTATGTACAGACGCATACCCGCAAATCATACACTATTTGCGGGTAAAATATCAGTACTACCGGTACCTCCGATCAGCAACAGTTTACAGCGATTGCCCTCCAACATCCACCCTTAAACTTCTGTGATTCACAGTTCCTTCCTCGCGGAGGCGTACCCTGTGACGTCACATGAGCGCTGTGCCCTCATTGGCTGAACCGCGCACGTGACCCGGCCGTGGAGCGCCAAAATAAGTCTCGCGAAAAATCTGCCTCGCTGATACGGCCGTTCGTTTGCGGCCCACGCCACGTCGCGGTGACTGGACGTGGCCTTAGCTGGGATTGCAGCTTTAATAGTACTGGGGCTGTTATAGGAGTCCTGGGTTGTCTCCAGGATTCCGATTCGGTGTCCGAGCCGAGTGACCCAAGAATGGAAGGAACGATGGGTGACTGGAGGCATTCTCCCCTGGAAAGAGGACAGCATACATTGTACCTTTTAATGAGGAACCAACAATGTCTGTCAACTAGCAAGTATAGATTGCATTTGTGCTGCTACCTGAGGTCAAGCAGAAAGGCGTTGGCTTTGGCAAATTACCATGGCATACGTTTTTAATACAAAACAAGAAGAGAACACCACGTTCCATAGACTGCCTCTCTCCTTACCTCTGATTCAGCTCCGTGCCGCTGGGTTCCAGCAGATCAGGTTGCGAGTCTGGCATTCGTTGGCATGCAGGGAGTACGCCCTGCCCGGGTTAGATCTGGGGGTTTTGGAAAGGTTATGGAGATGGATAAGATGGATGGCGATGAGAGAGTGTTCCCAGATCCACCCGTGGACAGCAGATAAGGAAGATCCTCGGTCAATGTTATAAGTCTCGTACCGTCACTACAGAACTAAACTAGCAAGAGGCATATTCACGAGGCAGGGGGGACCCGCCAGTGTCATACAGCATCATTGTGTGTACTCGCTGAGATCATTAAGTGCTTGCATTATTAGTATAGATGGGATTTATTCAAATCCTTTTAGTAAATAACTTGGTCATAGATTATGGCTTGAAGCCGAAAGGCCAATGTATCACAGTGACATGTGGTATTTGCCAGCTGCTATGGCTTTGTTATGGGGCAGTTCCACTTAGCAGACGCGCCATTTTTTATTAACGCCGTCGCTGCCAGAGGGGGGGGGGGGCTAGCTGCCGTTTGCACTGCAATATGTTGCTGGTCTGTTGTAGCGAAAGTGTTTCACAACTTACCAATGTTATTGTCTCTTAAATAAGTTATAACCTTAAAGCTGCAGTTCAGTCTTGTTTTTTTTTTTTTTTTTACTTCAATATTTTCATGTGTGCAATCTCTAATTACCTAAAGAACAGTATAGCTGCAGCTCAATTCGTTTTCCATGTATTGATAGGTCGAAATTTGGTGACATATTAAAAGCTGGGATTTGTTTATAATCTGCTTGACTGGCAGTGGAAGCTCATGAATATTCATGAGCACTCCTGCACTGACATGTGCTAGAGGGAGGGCAGGGCTGATAAGGGGGTGTGCCAGGGCTTGTGACAGGACATGAAGGGGCAGTGCCTTAGCTAATGGCTGTTAAAATAGAATACAAGAAAATTGGTCTTTCAAAGTTGTTTTTTTAAAAACAGAAAATGCTAAAAGTATTTTTTCTTACTACAGAACTGATTTATTAAAAAAACCACACATGCAGGATATTGACTGAACTGCAGCTTTAAAGTAACATTTTCACGTTTGCTCCTGTGTAGAAAGGATTGATTGTATTGTCTTGAGTTCAGTCTGGTGCTGATTGTCCTATTTGCCTCTCTGGCTGGCGATGGCCTCATTCGTTCAAAAGGAAAAAACCTGGATCAATCCCTGTACTATAACCCAGGGGGGCTCAACGCCAGTCCTCAAGCCCCCCGAACAGGTCAGGTTTTCAGGATATCCCAACTTAAGCGCAGGTGGCTCAATCAGTCCCCCACTTCAGCACAGGTGGCTCAGTATGTGCTGAGGCTGGGATAATAATAGTTATAATCATTGTTTGTTCTTGTATAGCGATGCTAATTTCACATGGCGCTTTACAGAGACATTTTGCAGGTGCAGGTCCCTGCCCCGCGGAGCTTACACTCTATGATTCTGGTGCCTGAGGCACGGGGAGATAAAGTCCAAGGTCATCCAGGAGCCGACACCGGGAATTGAACCAGGTTCCCCTGCTTCAAACTCGGCGCCAGAGTCATTGGCTTTACTCACTGAGCTGCTCCTTCTTCGGGGATATCCTGTAAACCGGACCTGTTGGGGGTGGGGGGGGTTTGAGGACTGGGGTTGAGCCCCCCTGCAGTAACAGTCACAGGGTGATGGTATTGAAATCGCTGAATGTACCTTTACAGGACAGGCTAACCATAAAGACGATACTTCTCCACAAGGCGTTTAATGTTCATTCACTGATTCAAAAACCGTCTCCCTGTGACTGTTCCAGTAGAATGTGAGTAGCTGTACTGGGCTCTCAGTGCGGGCTGCGGAGCTGTACCTGCAGGGCATCCCAAGAAGAGACTCGTGAGGTTTCAAAAAGATCTGCTCAGAGGGGGATTCCCACCCGAGTTTAAAGTGATCTGCGCAGTGACTTTGTGGAAACGCAGTGTGCTGATCCTGTAAGCATACTGTCCCTGTGCGAGGGCTGTGACATATAATGCTTCAGCATGTTGTGATGCAGCTGAGCGCTGTTTAATGACACAGAGAAGTGTCTTTACAGCTTATTGATGAGGGGGCGTAATGACGTTCTGGGTACAGAGCTGTGTACACTGCAGCACTATGCAAGAGCAAGTAATGACTGAACGACAACACAAGCATTGTTCAAATACAGAAACAGCTGGTACCCTGCGCACTGAAAGTCACTATAAAAACGTGGTGTAATGTGCGTGTTTACCCGGACATGTAAAACATGGCGTTTCATGGCCTTGCCGTTTGTTCAGAACACACCCCCACACACAAACACCCCCCCCAAACACACAGCATGTTAAATTAATTACTTACCCACTTGACACCCTCTATAAAGGGTGTGTGTGTGTGTGTGTGTGTGTGTGTGTGTGTGTGTGTGTGTGTGTGTGTGTGTGTGTGTGTGTGTGTGTGTGTGTGTGTGTGTGTGTGTGTGTGTGTGTGTGTGTGTGTGTGTGTGTGTGTATCATGCTGCAGAGGTGGCACTAGGACAGGGGCTCTTTTACGTCTCTCGGATTAGTGGATCATCAATTTATTAATGCATTCAAATGAGATAGATATATATATATATATATATATATAAATATAAAAATAAAAACATGGACCAGTAACATTCAAACCGTGTGGCCAAGGACCCTGAGATATTCTATTATTTGCACCTTGACCGTTGCGGGGGTAATGAGAAAAAGGAAATCACAGATTTGAACATCTGGTTTCTGAGCGTGGAAGTGTTGATACAGATCTATACATACACACAGATGGCTGATACTATACACCTGATACATAAACCTTCGCCCCTTGCAGACGTACTTACCAGAACGCCCTCCTATTGTCTACGTTCTTCCTACTTACCAATTAGATTGTAAGCTCTTCGGGGCAGGGACTCCTTTTCTTAAATGTTACTTTTATGTCTGAAGCGCTTCTCCCCTTTACGTGTTATTTATATTTTTTGTTATTTATATGATTGTCACATGTAGTACTGCTGTGAAGCGCTATGTATTAATGGCGCTATATAAATTAGACACACACACACTCTGCAAACCTTTCCCTCGCCTGTTTCTGCTCGTGGCCTCTGAGTGGCTGAATTACTATACATTAACAAGTCTATGAAGAAGTTCTAGCTTTGTGTGTTTTTATTTTGCAATATAATGTAATTTATTAACAGTGTGATGTGTTGCTGTGACTACACAATCCATTACAAGCCCTCACCACCCCTCCCCACCCCTCCCCACCCCTCCCCACCGACCTGTCCAGCCAATCTTGCCACCGACCCACACTGCTGTGTTTATAAACATCCTTCCACACCTACGGTGTTGGCACTGCATTATGCTATAGAACTCGTGTTCTTTTAATGGCATTTACCGGAGCGAAGCAATAGCTGCAGCGTAAGCCAATAACCTTGTCACGTCCCAGCTTGTACAATACCAGTAATACAACAAAAGCTGAACTTGTACGTTCAGCCATTCTTCCTCTGCATTCTACCATCGCTGAGCGTGCTTCACCCTTCTGAAAACCAGCACCGTGCCCGATATTAGGTTTGTTTCTGTTGATACAAAAGAAACCAGTCTGTGCGCTCGAGACGTCTGCTAGATGGTCATGGTTGACGAATTTCGTTTCCTCCTTCCCAATCACGGACAAGCC